>NW_024387179.1:185338-259249 GCF_900408965.1 Simochromis diagramma | reverse complement strand
AACGATTGAATGTTTAGAAACAGACACAGTGAAGGGTAACTTACCACAGCTCGAGCCATTTTAGGCGTCTGTCAAGGCAAAGACGCAGGATTTGGTTTCTCTGTGTAAGATTACAGGACAGTTGTCAGTTCATTTTCAAGTCAGTTGGATAAATTCATATCAAACTTCTCAAACTGTATCATTAAAGCATTGTTTAGGTGGACAAATATGAAAGATATGAAGATAAAAACAGTAACAGCTGGCAATCAAGGGAAACAAACCTTATGAAAAAGGTCTTAATCATTATTGTTTAAAAGTAAATCTTTCAGTCCTTACTTCAGTGATTGTTTGAAGTCTCTGTGCTGTTGTCAGTCGCAGATTTGTGTAAAATATTTGCAGTTTGTGAATAAAGTTTGCAGGAGCTCCAAAGTTTGTCTGTTCAGTACCAAAGTAATGAGGAGACTGAGTGCAGGTTTGGAATCCTCAGTGACAGAAGAATGCAGCAATGTTGAATTTGAATTTGTTATTGTTTTATTAACAACAACTACCAGGATCATACCATAGCAACACAGTGATGCCCAATCAAATGTCAGGTACAAGGGATAGCCCACATACACATCCAACAGCACAGTAAAGCAATGGGCACCAATGCCACCAGTCAGGCCTTAAAAAATACCTGAGTTATATAACAGCACACTGACAGTGTCTCATCCAAAAATATAAAATGTATAAATACAGTTAATATCATTTTCATTTAAATTTTATTTAATTCTCTTCATATAGTGCCAAACAGATGTCTCAAGTCGTCACTGTTACAACATAGATAAACATGAACATGAAATCCATTATTTAATTCTCTTCCATTCACTCCAGTTCAATTCAATAGCTATATAGATGGATAGACAGATACTGTATTATATACTATATTGATTCCAAATGGAGAATTAATGTGTTATATCACCAGGATAATGAATTCAAGTAGTACAATCTCCAATAAACAGACAACACAGTTCAAGTTCAAAGTGCAATATGTGCAGGATCCAGGCTTTATATTGTAAGATGCAAAATGTTTATATATACATAATATTGTTGAAAAAATAAAGAAAGTTAAAAATCAAAATAAGTTTATTGTCACTGTGGCTGATGTGATTGCAATATGAACCCGGAAGCAGACAAGGGAGAGATGGAACTGAATCTTAACAAAAAAAACAAACCATTTATTAGGTTGAAAAACACGAACACAAAACAAGGCCCAGCAAACAGGGGCGGAAACTAAAACTAAAACCTATCCTGGGAATAACTCGGTATGACTATGACAACTATGACAAGAAAAACATGAACATGAACATGGACCTAAACAGAATCAGGAGATAACCTGAAACCCGGAATAACGTGAACGGAGGAAAACGCACCAACACTGCCCAGAGGAAGACAGCGGACTTAAATACACAGAAGAGAAAGGAGGGAAGTGGAAACACAGCTGACACAAATGAACCTGACACCACAGGGGAAGCAAAATGAAACACACTGAACATGGAAACACAACCCTTTCATAATAAAAGACGAAACAAGGAGAGACGTGGACGTGTGATGGGCTGAGTTGCCAAATGGCTGGTAGGCTTTTAGCTAGGCTTTAGCTTCAGCCAAGTGGAAGCTAAATTGGCTAGTCATTCATATGTAAATTAGGTTGTTACCTGAGAATTCTGGAGGGGAGTGGGGGTGTGTGAATGATTGCTGATTTCTAACTGCCAACTGCCTCTTTGTTTGCCTGGGGGGGAGCTGCTAAAAGCGGTGAACTTCGTTTTGTGTTCGTCTTGATGCATTCTCAATCATCCAGGAAAATAAATCTCCAAAAGTCACCAACTTGGAGTGGTTAGTTTCCTGAGCCACAAGGAATCTTGTGTTTCAGTTTGCCATCTTAGGGAGAAATCAACACACATGGGTGTATTTCCTTTGTTGCTGAGATTTATTGATAAAAACAGTACAAAAAAACAACCATTTGTACACATATTTACAAATAATAATAAAAAGTGAGTGAGTACATTTCAACATTTTCAGCAATCACTCACAGTCCTGGCACTGCCATGGTATCTGTAGTCTGCATTTACCACATGTGTATCTGTAGCAGTGAACACATCGCACAGTGGCATGATTGTTCTTGCATTTGTGTTTGACCTGACACATGGCTCTTTTTCCAGGGCTAGGTGTGGAGGGTTGTGTCCGAAGCAACTGTTCTTTTCTTGCCTTCTTCCCAGCTACATGAGAGTGAGCCAGCTCTCTTGCAAGCTCCACCAGGAAGTCCACCCGTCTTTCCTTCGTCCCGGTGCATGCTTGATACAGCACATCCTGCGGGGCTCCATAGGATAGTTCTAAAAAATGCTTTAGTTACTCACATTTTAATGCAACCCACTGAATTAAAGCTGAAACTACATCTGAGTTGTATCATTTCAAATTCATTGTTGTAATTTACAGAACCAAAGTTAGAGAAAGTTGTTTCTGTCCAAAGTCTTATAGACATAACTGTATGATTTTCAATGATTTCAAGGACAGCTGAAGATAAAAAGTATTCAACAAGGAGAGACCAGGAATTAGTGACGTGCAGAGTTTGAATAAGAAGCTGTAATTAGACTAAATGCAAGACGAGAGCAAAGCCATGGCAACAGCAGGAAGTGGAGCAGGACCTGCGTGTGTCCATGAAGCTCGATGTTTTTGTGCACAGATCACATGCAGTCTGAAATGTTGTGCAGTCCAGACTGTATATTTTGCTGAGTGAAATACAAAAGCTTCCTTCATGGATGGAAAAGAAACTGTTTCAGTGTCAAATGAAAACACTTTCTGTTGATTTCAACTCCCAGAACTGAGTTCAGCTGAGCTCCACGGTGCAACAATTAGACTCCACTATGTTTCCTCTGCTTTGTAACAGCAACAGGCTGTTTAGGGCAAGATTTGCTAAAAGGCTCAAAACAGCGCTTACAGACATGGTTCGTTTTTTGGGCCAATTACAAAAGTTCTGCTGTTTTCTAAACACAGGAGATGTGAGTTCAAATCTATAAAACACAAAAATAAGACATGCTTATTTGTATTAAATATCTGGATAATGATCTGTAGATGTTAAAAACATTAATAACACAGTTTGAATGTCCAGAATTGGGTCTTCATCAGGGTCACAAAAATCTTTGAGATTCTGTCTCTGACACACAATCCTGTCGCTGCGCTCGATTTGTAAACACTAACAGCTCTTTGACTCCAGAACCCAGTTTGTGTTGGTGCGAGGCATTAGTGGATCTCTCTCTTAGAGTAGAGTTAGAGTTACTACAGTTTCTTAGGAAACTGAAGAAGGCCCGTCTCCCTCCTCCAGGTTCCTGTGCAAATGTCAGACAATTCAAAATCCTGTTTGACTTTATAAAGGAGACACAAATGTGCAACAATCTTGACAGAGTGCCACAGTGTCACAGACAGTTGCACTGCCTTTGATGAGAAACACTGAGTGATAGTAAAACTAAACAATCACTGCAACACACTGATACAGGAGAAGTTGTGGTTGTTCTTTTCATTTGTCCTGTTGTGTAGTTTGGCTGTAGTGTGCCCCCCACCCACCCCCCTTTCAAGAAGCCAGCTGTATGATCGTCCACATTAAGAGAAGGAGTTAAAAGTGGGAGTCAAAACCTCCAACTTAAAGTGGAACATTAATGTCACACAAATGCAGACACAGACTCAGTGCCATTTTTATATTGTTAGATTCAGAGATTTTATTGAAGTTCTCAGTTATATTAGGGACATACAGAATGCTTTCTAATGGAATAAGAGGAGAGAGTGAAGCAACTGTTGCCACCCTAAGGACCATGGAGTGGGATTAATGATGAGTTGTGCTCATTTGATACCAAACTAATGTGTGTTGGGTGCATTGTGGGCGCCGCCCAGGAGCGAACCAAACCCCAAGACTGGCAATTGGGACATTGAATGTCACCTCTCTGGTGGGGAAGGAGCCTGAGTTAGTGCGTGAGGTTGAGAGGAACCGGCTAGATATAGTCAGGCTCACCTCAACACACGGCTTGGGCTCTGGAACCAGCCTCCTGGAGAGGGCTGGACTCTGTCTCAGTCTGGAGTTGCCCCTGGTGAGAGGCGGCGGCCTGGGGTGGGTATCCTGGTGTCCCTTCAGCTTGCTGCCTGTATGTTGGGGTTCCTCCCAGTGGAGGAGAGGGTTTGTTATCTGTGCCTTCAGAGTTCAGAGTACCCAGCCTTCTTGGAGTCCCTGGGTGGGGCACTGGAGGGTCCTACTGGGAGACTTAAATGCTCATGTGGGCAACAACAGTTTGGCAAGAAACCACAATAAATCTATGAACTAGATTTGTCTGACAGGGACAGGCCCTAAACTCTCGGAGTACAAATGATTCGGTGCTTTCTTAACAAATACGACGTTTTTGGTCCTGGGTAGAACACATGATTCAGTCTATATGTGAGACCGTCAAACCACAAACCGATCATGATATGTGTGTCACGGCTCGTAGGATGACCCAAAACACAGGCATTTCTGATGTGAGGAAGCTTTATTAATGGAGGTGGTAAATACACAAGGTGAGGGCGGCGAAAAACAGAACTGAGTAAACCTAAAGTGGGAAAACAAACCTGAAATGATAACCAAACGGGGTGAAGGACAGAGAGACGCAGACAGGTGCAGGAAACCACTCAGGATGATGGAGGGGATTAACACAGACACACAGAGGAGAGAACACACAGGGCTTAAATACACACAGCAGTAATCAAGGAATGAAAGACAGGAGGGGAACACACCTGGAAGAAATCAGAGCCCCCGAGAAAATCTCGGTAAGAAATAAGACATTTGTTTTCTGCTTTCATTCATTTGACTCATCCCTCTGATATTTTCTCTTCTTATACGCCAACAAATGACTGATATGCATTTTTCTTTTTGACTCACTTTTGTCTGTTTCTAGACTGAAGCACAGAGGAGATCGGGCCTTTGCTGTGACTGCTCCACATCAGGACCTGCCCAACATGAGACACTTTCAAACTTTCAAAACATGTCTGAAAGCCAAATTCTCTTCCTCAGCTTTTAAATCAGAAGGAGTTCTTAGTACTTTTGTCTTATTTCTTACTCAGATGTTCTCATTTATGCTTCTTTTCTTACATTTTTACGTCTTCAAATGTTTTAAACTGTTTGATTATTTGATTTGGTTATTAAATTTTTTCTTGTAAAACAAAGGGGGGCCCAGCAAAAAATGTTTGTGTGTGTTAATGTGTGTTAAAACAAGATCTAGAGTGTGATTAAAGTGGTGGGTGGGTTCTTTTACATTTTGAGAGAAGCAATTGAGTCTAATAACAGATTAAATGCCATGTTGAGGCTGTCATTGTTAGCATCTACATGGATGTTAAAATCACCCACAACAATTATTTTATCTGAGCTCAGAACTAAATTAGATATAAAGTCTGAGAATCAGACAGAAACTCTGTGTAAGGCCCAGGTGGACGATAGATGATAACAAGTAAGACTGGTTTCTGAGTTTTACAGCTGGGGTGGACGAGGCTAAGCATCAGGCTTTCAAATGAATTAAAAGTCTGTCTTGGTCTTTCATTAATTAATAGGCTGGTGTGAAAAATTGCTGCCACACCGCCCCCTCGGCCTGTGCTTCGAGATTTCTGGTAGTTAGAATGACTCGGGGGTGTTGATTCATTTAAACTAACATAATCATCCTGCTGCAACCAGGTTTCTGTAAGGCAGAGTAAATCGATTTGTTGATCAATTATTAAGTCATGTACTAACAGAGACTTGGAGGAGGAGAGACCTAATATTTAATAATCCACATTTCACTGTTTTACTCTTTGGTTCAGATGTGGATACTGTATTGTTCTTTCTTTGTAATTGTTTATGTTTAAGTTGTTTGTTGCTGGTTTTTAGTTTGTTTTTTGTCTGTTTGGAAGCTGACACAGTCTCTATGGAGATGGGTTTTTGGGGGGGTAGCAGGAGGAGAGAAGCTGCAGAGAGGCGTGTAAGACTGCAACTCTGCTTCCTGGTCCCAACTCTGGATAGTCATATTTTGGGGGGTTTAATAAATTTGTCCATATTTCTAGAAATGAGAGCTGCTCCATCCAGAGTGGGATGGATGCCGTCTCTCCTAGCAAGACCAGGTTTCCTCCAGAAGGTTTGCCAATTATCTATGAAGCCCACATCGTTTCTGGGACACCACCACGATGCTGTGACCTCTGACCCCGAACGACCTTGTCCCAGACCGTCGTGGGCCGAGGCGATGAAGCTGATGCAGAACTCGGCCTTCCTCAGCACCTAAACTTCAGCAAGGTCACACACACACACACGTTCACTGACGCTCGATCTGACTTGTGTCATCATGTCCGAAGACCTGCGTGACGCCCTCGACAGCATGTTCGATGCTCGGATCCCGCGCCTGTGGCTGAGGCTCAGCTGGCCGTCGGCCACGCTTGGCTTCTGGTTCAGCGAGCTGCTGGAGAGGAACCAGCAGCTCCGCGCGTGGATCAGTGCCGGCCGGCCCAACCAGTTCTGGCTCACCGGCTTCTTCAACCCGCAGGTTGGTTCATTGTTCCGGAAATCTGGAGTTTTGGAATTCTTCAGTTTTCTTTCCGAATGTTTTTTGTTTCTTTAGGGTTTCCTGACCGCCATGCGCCAGGAGACGACACGCTCCAACCTGTCCAGGGGCTGGGCCTTGGACACGGTCACCCTTAGCAACGCTGTCACCAAGATGATGAGGGAGGTGTCTGAGCTCCGCCCCCTGAAGATGTGGGTGGAGTCTACATCTATGGCCTCTTTCTGGATGGAGCAGGATGGGACAGACATGGCGCCAAACTCGCTGAGGCTCCGCCCAAAGTTTGTCTTTTTAAAATCAGTGTTTTTTAACTTAGATTAAAATAATAAACTGAAGCTTTAAAAAAACTTCAATGTTCAAAAGTCCAACGTTTTATTGTTTCTGTATTTTTTTGTAAATTAACATAAAAACATTTTTTAAAAACATCTTAAAGATTAATTTAATGAAAAATTATGAAATAATAATTAATTTGTCAGCAATTTAGGAACTAAATGAAATCAAAGTATTTTTGTTTTTGCTCAGTAATAATAAGTTTGTCTCGGCCCCTCAGGTCCTCTTCACCCCCCTCCCTGTGGTCCACGTCTTCGCCGTCAGCTCAGCCAACATGGTCGACAGTAAGCGTCCCCCTGGCGGCGGGGGGGCGGTCAGCCTGTACTCGTGTCCCGTCTACAAGAAGCCTCGACGCACCGACCTGAACTTCATCTTCTCCCTGCAGCTGAGGAGCGTGCAGCCGCCCGAGCACTGGACGCTGCGAGGCGCCGCGCTGCTCTGCGACTGCAAGTGATCCAAACGTTGTTGTTCCACAGACACGGACAGACACTCACCGTGGCGCTCTGCTGTGTCTCACTCAGACCTCCCCACAGGTTTCACTTTGAGCTTTTCTTTTTTATTCTGATGTTCTGATATTTTCCATTTTTCTTCAGCACCAAACATGTTTGTAGGTTTTTAGTCTGTTAAATTTACGAAAATCAAAATGTTTCCACCGCTTCTCTCTGCAAGTCTCTAATAATAATAATAATAATAATAATAATAATAATAATAATAATAATAATAATAATAATAGTAACCTTAATGATCATGTATGTGACCTCACACAGTAAAGCTGATGTGAGGATCATCACAGTTTTGGTGGTTGTATGAACTTAGAATGCATAAAATAATAATTTGTTTTAATTAAAAAACTTTCCCTCTGTCATTTCCTGAGTGTTTCAAAATAAAAGTCCTCTCTTTCATGTTTTGAATGTGAGGCTGTTCCTGTGATGCCTTCAAATCTGTTTCAGTCTGCAGTTTTTTACAGTTCAGACCCAAAGTGACTCAAACATTTACTTAAAAGAGGTTTTTGTTCGTCTGGGTTTTCCTGCTCAGCAGCGCTAAACAGGCAAAAGCAGAAACACACAAACAGAAAGAAACAGGAAAATATGTGTTTCTGTGAACAATGCAGCAGCAAAATGAAAGACCAGGATTTATTTTTTAATGACTGACAAACATTAAATGATCATGTTTATTTTCACATCAATGTTCCATCGGTCCTTCTTTTAGAATAAGTTTAGAAATGAAAAATACTAATAACACACCAGGAAAAAGCCAACAGCACGAGTCCTGAAAGGTTTAAAGAGAAAATAAACGCACAAAGAATGAAACAAAAAGGCACAAAACCTCAAAACAAGAGTGAATTAAATCTGAGCGACACACAAAGATGCTAAAAGCCCCAAACATGAACCTGTGAGGTCATTAATACCTGTGTGTGTGCATGTTTACATGTCTTTGTGGGGACCAAAATGCCCGTCCCCACAAGTTTGAAGACATTTGTGAGACTCAGAATGTGGTTTTAGTGTCAGGGACAGTCAGGTCAGGGTTAGGCATTCAGTCTTAATGGTTAGAGTAAAAGGCTGAGGAGAGCATGATGTCAAATAGATGTCCCCACAAGGATATGAAAACACAACCGTGTGTGTGTTACTGTGAATTTGTGAGACAAGTGAAGATTTCAGAATCAGTGAGAAATGTTTCACTTCCTGTTGGTGAAGAAGAGCAGACTCCTCTTCAGCCACAGAAATGAAGAAGCTTTTATTTTGTCAGCCTGACAAACACGAGCTCAGCCACGAGCAGAGGCGACCCTGCAGAGGTGAAGGTCACAGTCAGAATCAGCGCCAGAGAACCGCACAAGGACGGCCTCATTGGTCACGGCTGAGTTCATTATGTGATGGTAACAAGCTGATTATTACAGAACAGGAAACACACGTCTGCTCATCAAACACCAGCTGCTGCTGCTTTTATCAGTCTGACAACAAAACCTCACAAGAAAGAAGTTTTTGTGAGTTTGCAGCGTTCCTCTAAACTGAAAACTAAAACAGACTGAAAATGGGAACATGCACCCACACTGGAGAGTCAGGCAGCTTAAATGTGTTTGTCTTCATCTGTAGTTACGTTTCATTGGCTGGAAATGTGCTAACTGGAATCATTCATGAGTCCAGATGAACAAAAACAAGTGTTTACTGCTCCACGCTGCACCAATCTGAATCAAAATCACTCAGACGCGCCCACGTAGGCATTCCACTAAAACCATGTGACCACCTTCACCTTTAAACCTGTCGTGAATATAATTTTAGACTCTTCACTTTATTTTGAAAGAACACGTTTGCAGGAAGTGCGGCTGCTGCAGAAACTCTTCACTTTTCACTGGCTTTAATCTTGAAGGTTTCTCCAGATGTGGAACATTCATGCTAAACATTCAACATCTGACGACCGTCTCCGTGTAAAACACTGACAAACTCAAACTTTATACGGTAACTGACAGATTTATTCCTCCATTTTCAGGCATTTCACAATGAACTTGGATTAGTTTGATGATTTTATTCACGTTGGTGAATAAAACCAGCCAAGAGGCTGATTCCTGCAGAGGAGGAGGCAGAGTGGAGGAATCTGCAGGTTCTGTCTCTAACACACAACCAGAGCTTCAATCATAACGAGCACATAATAAAACCATGATCCCCCCTGATCGACTCTTTTAGCCTGTTTCCTCTGGATTGAACAGGATCTAACAAACCCCAGCTTCTGCTGGGACACTGGTCATCATGGGAGGAAAAAGATGGCTGCCGTGTTGCCGTTTCCTGTCTTACACCAGGGTTATACTTCCTGTATCTGTGGGTCTGAGTTTTTAATCAGAGGATGAACTTAAAGCTTTCAGTCTGCTCTACAACCCACCACCTATCCACACGTCTGCTAAGTGGACTGGAAATCAGTAAAACTTCTACCAGACTTTAGTAAATATTGCATTAAGATGAGCAGACAGATTTTAATCTCAGCATCGTGCACACAGATTTTTCAGGACACTGGAAGAGTTCCTGCCGTGGATTTAGATGTTAGTGTTGTGTGGATGATCCCATTCTGTGATCTTTGTGTTACTAACACTGATGCTTTTACACTTTAGGACCCTCGAGACCTCTGCTGCTCAGCCGTCCTGATCGCTGCCTCCACTTTAACCAGTGCCAGAGGCTGTAACCTCTGATCATTTCACCTGCACCGGCAGTAAAACTCTTCTCCAGAACCAAACGTGCCATAAACCCATCACAGCTTCATCATCAGCTCAGTCTCAGCAACATGCAGACGACCGAGCAGCAGAAACTCTGCAGGGAACGTCTGAAGTCTGTTCTTCAGTTTTCCCAGCTCACTGTTTATTGAACATGAGACAGAAAAATAACTTCACCTTTAATGTGAAACTTTTATCGCCTGTGACATATTTGCAGGAAGTTTTCATGCTGTGATTTAGTGTCACAGCCATAAATATCACACAAGGTAAAAACTACAAGTCCCAGCATCCTCTGTGTTTAGGGAGGAGCAGTGAAACAATGTACATTTCAAATTCCTTTAATTTTAAATATGTTTATATTGTCTATCCTGTAAAATAGTCAGATGTCTATTCATATTAATGTACAGAATTCACCTGCTTGCTGCTACTACTGCACATTCACCCAATGTATATACTATATATATATATATATAATGTTCTTCCTCTACACCCCCCCCCCCAATTTTTGCACATGTCGAGGAGCGTGTCAGGCTACATTTCACTGTGTGTTATACTTGTATAACTATGCATGTGACAAATAAAGAACCTTGAACCTTGAACCTTGAAAGTGAAAGTGTTGATCCTCCGTTCAGAGCAGCAGGAGGAGGAAGGTGGAGCTGAGGCAGGTGAGTGTTAACATGAATATGTTTCTTCTTATGACATAAAATAATTCCACGCTGTTCGTGTCTGTGGGTGAAACGTGAGGCCGGTCGACTCCTCTGAGCGCTGGTTTCCTGTAAGTAGAGAGGAAGTGAGTTTAGCTGAGAGAGCAGGAGGAGAGTGAGAGCTGTGCTGAGGCAGGTGAGTGTTAACACCGCTCTGACATTACTGTGTCTCTGTGGCGGGAACAACAGGCTCCGTCAGTGGAGGCAAAAATAATCAGACTTTGGTTTTTCAAAGGAAACTACTTTATGTTGGGAGAAGCCGCGCGCTCATTGGATAACGACTTGTCAATCTCAAGTTATTAGCCAATGAGCGCGCAGGTTCACAGTAAGACCCGCCCTCATCACGACATTTTTAAAAACTAAACGTCCAAATTCATCGGCTGCATCCTCCTGAGGACCCGGCCTTCACGGTCTACGTGGGCTGGGTCCTCAGAAGGTCGGGTATGCCGGAAGTAAACGGCTGGGGAAATTGGACGGTCTAGCCTTCTGATTAGGGTCACCGCTATCTCGGTGGAGTTTAATAAACTCGGCCGTCTGCTCCTTGCTATCTGCAATATAACAGGACACTGGAGTAAATTCTCGACCGTCTCATACTTCTGTTTAATCAGTTTCCTGTTTGATGTTTATTCAGCTGTGTAAAAACCAAGGAGGAACCCACCCGGGGGATTAATAAAGTTTTATTTTATCTAATCTAATCTAATAACTTTAATCTCAGCCAAACCGATTTACTCACGAACAAACAAAACACTGAAAAAAGACAAACAATAACATTTTTAGATTGTCTAAGTGACTTATACAGGCATGTGCAGAGGAGGGGCTTGAGCACCCGCCCCTTTCCTGATGGGTGCCCAAAGTGCCCTTTTGTTGAGGCAACTTTTAAAATTTTTTTTATTT
Organism: Simochromis diagramma; assembly: GCF_900408965.1. Lineage (NCBI taxonomy): Eukaryota > Metazoa > Chordata > Actinopteri > Cichliformes > Cichlidae > Simochromis > Simochromis diagramma. The sequence goes on along the minus strand of NW_024387179.1, from coordinate 247,571 downwards.
ATTTATTTTTATTTGTGTGTGCGTGCGGAGTCCTGTCTGTGCCCTTCAATAATAATATTTAACTATTAATCACAGTTTTGCTAAATAAAAGGATCTGGCTTGCATCAGTCACATGATCACATTTAACCAATGATCGCCCTTGACGGCAGAACGCGCTGGTTACGAGCCGGGAACGAGCTCACAAAGAGCACGCGCATTTTTTGCAGTCCGGAGCTGCAGGAGAAACACAAGTTAACTCAGAGACACAGACTGATGCGACACAACCAGTAAGTAGGTGTACAGCGCACACTGTAGTGTATAGCACCCAGGAGTATTAGCTTATTACGTACACGTTGGTAAGATGTCTTGTGGCAATTTGACGAACTGAAACAAACGAGCGTGCTGTGTGTGCAACAGCGCGACAAACATTACCTGTCCTTTTATTAACTGCACAAGTAGTGCTGGTCATAGCTGCTGGCTACCTGTGTAAGGCTGTCATGGGTCTGTAGCTCTGTCACCGTTTTAGGGAACATGTTTAGTTTTAAAGTAAGTTACAGAGCATTTCCTGCCTTTCTGGGGGGATCATATTTCACTAAAAACGATCTAATATGCATGTCCACATAATTATGCATTATTATAATATTTTAAAAAACACACGCTGTATTTTAAAGAACATACTTTAAGAAGCAGATTATATTAGATTTATATTTTAAATAAGACAAAATTGGGATTTTACAGCAGTAAAATTATTGTATCTCTATAGTTTAAAAATGTAATAAGCTTTGCCCTGCACAGAGTGGATAGTGAAACAAATGGAATCATCATAAATACATTATTTCATATTTATTACTTCCCCCTCCTCATTGCTTTATTATTGTAGCTCTAGTAATAAATAATAATGTAAGGATTCTGGATCAGCACCGTGATGCCCATAGTATATACAGTATTCTGAAGAAGGTCCAAAATGTCACTGTGTGTGCGTGCATGTGTGTGTTTTATGTATATGGATTTTTTAAAATTATTACTCATGATATAACATTGTGCAGACATGCCTGGTAAGGACATGAGGAGGAAACAGTAGGAGCTGTGTGAGGCTACTAAAGGCAGGGCTATAACATTTTTCTGTCATCATTTTATTATAGATTAAGTGCAAGAGTTGTTAGGTGTGGATAATTAGATTATAGTTTATTGCAATAACAAGTTGTGACTTGTTCTCAGAAAGACAGCAAGTGGAGAGTGATATATGAAATGATGGGATGGAAGGAAGAAGAGAAGCAAAGAGTGATTCACAGGCAGAGCCTAAATTATTTCTCACAGTTTTTTGTTGCCTTATGGTTCCAAGCGCTGTCACCAATCTTTGCATTTTGTTATTATCTCATGACACTTGTTTAATCAGCTACCATCTCTCCTGTGGACTTTTTAATGTCTACAGTCTCAGATCAACACAGCCCTGCCCTCCAGCACTATCAGCAGCAGGAGCAGCAGAAAAACCTCAACAGCAACACTGAATGTTTCCTCCATCTGGAAAGAACAGGCCTGTTGCAACCTGTAATATGTCCCTTTTCTTGGCATCCTTGCAAATGTCTATTTTTCTTGTTCCTCCTCCTCGTCTAGGTCTAACCTGCTTGAAAACCTCAGTGTCTTCATCATAATGCATCCATCCTATTTCTATTTTTCTATTTCTCTTCAGAGCATTTCTTTTATGGGTTGTTTGGGAATGTTCTTCTTGCCGTGTGCTACTGCCATCCTCTTCAGATAATTTTCTTTTGGACAGTTTGGATTTCAGCCGTTCAAAAAGCGCTGACTTGCGGCTGCTGCCCCTCCGTCTGCAAAATCCAAATACTGCTAGACGATCACCGTATGATGGCAAATAAGTCTTCAGCTCCTCATCTGTCATTAGACTTATGACACTGGCATCAATCTAAAGATGGAAAAATAATTTAATTTATTGAAACAACCAGCCTTGAAAATACAATCCTATTTTTAACTTAAGAACAATGAGGAAAAGTTGCATTTCAACCAGTATCTTGTTGGAATTAAGTACCTTCTCATTCTCCAAGGTCTGTATAATTTCCTCAGAGACTTCTCTTTGTTTCAAGAATTCAGTCAAGTCTCCCATGCTGTATGGAAGGATGTAAATTAAAATTACAAAATTAAAATAAAGCCACCATATTATCATCAAAGTATCTGTGCCTACCTACATTATGAGCTCTGACTATGGTGGAGAAGTGGGAACTGCATTTTTAAGTGTCCATTTGCACTGTAACTACAATCAGCATCACAATACAGTCAATCCCACATTTTCTCAGTTGTCTGGTTACAGTTTTATTGGTTTTGTTCCTTATTTATATAGTTGTCACTCATATTCCCTGTTTTGGGTGATTTGTGATTTTGTTTTATACGGTGCTGTACACTTATTACGCATGCTTTCAGCAAAACGTCTGTTTCATCAGACGTAACAGGTGTCATTAGCGTGTAACAGAAACCTTATAGGTACCTTTGGTTAACCCTGACGTTGCATTCTATTCAACTTTGTATGTAACAATCGCTGTCACACTGTTTTTATATACCTTTTATCCAGTTATCATTTGTAGGAAGGCATTCAAAACTGAAGAACCCGGCGCCATTTGTTGTTAATACAGTAGCTCACGACACGATCCAGTTTTGAGTGCGGACCCCTTTGCGCCATATCCTTCCGGGTAACAAGGAAATGATATCAGCCACGTAGATTTCTTATTGGCAGCGCTAACTCGAAATTTCGAGTTATTTTCTCAAAATTTCGAGTTAATAACTCGAAATTTCCAGTTATTTTTCTCAAAATTTCGAGTTAATAAGTCGAAATTTCGAGTTATGGATCTTTTTTTTTTTTTTTTTAGTGGCGGAAACGGGCTTCCATATGATACCACCCTGTTTTTAAAAAGTTTTTAAAGCTGTTCATTAGACTACTCAGCTGCTTTGCCTGTTGGTGCTGATAAACTGTTCTCTGACTTCAAGGTTATTTCCCTGTAGAGATGGCACGATACCACTTTTTTATGTCCGATACCGATATCATAAATTTGGATATCTGCCGATACCGATATGAATCCAATATAGTGTATTTTTTAATCAATAAAACGTTTTTTTTAATGTCTTGCTTTTTTATCAATCTGATAAACTTAAACCTACTCCATCCTCCCTATTCTGGTATTTTAAAGAGTAAGCAACCTAACTAATAGGGCTCTAAAACTCCCAGCAAAAAAATAAATAAATAAAAAATAGGGAACCACCCTCCAGCTCATGATGCTTAATTGACGTAATCAACTTTAATTTGATGCAGTGTGAAAAAAATGCACAGAAATAAATTAGTTTTCAAGAATAATTAAATATATTCAACATCTTTCTTCAACAGAACTGCAGACTGCACAGATGGTACCTTCCCAAAGGAAAAAGTACTATAGCTTACTAGGGTATATTAGACTTAACAGTTACTATATACAGTAATTGACTTCTATACATTTTACATCAGATTAAAACTTTGGGTGTAAGATTCAGATAATTATTTATTAAAAGCCAGACATTTTAAATGAGAATAAGAAAGAAAAGTATGTCTTTGTGCCCCCTTTTCCCTGTTAATGTCCTACCTGCCCCCCTGGCTAAACTTTGCTAGATCCGCCCCTGCACAGTTACCAGCCGTCAGCTACATAGAAAAGGATCCTGGTTAGGGATGGGTATTGATAAGATTTTCACGAATCCGATTCCATTTTCGATTCTGTTTAACGATTCGATTCTTTATCGATTCTTTTTAAAAAAGGAGAACACTAAGTTCGATTAGCTTAGAACTTTGTTTTATATCTTCTCTTTGAACAAGATAGAAATTTAGGAGTAAGATGGCCTTACAAACCCAACAGTGAGATCTTAAGAGATCCACAGCCTACGGCTCTTCAATGGGGTGTCACAGGGTCCCCGGGGAAAAAAATTGTGAATGTAAAATAATAAAATAAATATTCTTCTGTTGCAATAACAAAGTATAACATAAATTATTTTGTAGCAATTACACAAGAATATCTAGTAATGTCCCTGCCTACAATTATGCTTTTGCATATTCGTAGTGTTTCCTCCCTTAAATGAAGTATCTACTTTGCAAGTATTGCAAGTTGCCCTGTTGTCATCCGTTCTCGTAAAGTATAACCAAACTTTTGAGCGTTTGAGCTGCTTAGGCGCCGTGTTTCCTGCCAGGTAAATGACGCTCTGCAACGTGGTGACGTCATTCGGGGCGACTGGAATCGATAAAGGAATCGTTTGCAAAAATGGCAAACACTTCCAAGGAATTGAAACAGTGGGAACCGGTTCTCAACAAGAACCGGTTTTCGATACCCATCCCTACTCCTGGTGTAGAAAGTAATATTAAATAAATTCTAACAGCAGCTTATCAAGCTTAAACGTGCTGCTGTTGTTCAGCTGCTGGTTTCCTCTTTCTGGTGCAAAGTGGGCCAAAAACAAACAAGAGAGACGGACTCGCTACAGAAAAGCCGATCAGCTGATCATTGATCAGTTTCATGATTGAAGTAGCAGCAGGAGAGGGAGGGGGAGAGAAGAGGCAGTTGCTCCATATATCGGTTGTTAAGCTTAACGCAGGGATACTTTACAAACATTCAGAGATGAACTTACACACTTGCTTTACTTCTCTCTGGGATAACTTCCTCGGAGATGAAATGCCGGGTTGATAGTGAGGCTCCAAATACACGCAGCCGCTCTATCACGTGATGCATACTGCTGCGACGTGCTACGGTTATGAGCCGAGTTACGCCATGTCGCAAGTTTTTGATATTTAATGGATCCGATTACATTTTTAATTTCTCTCCAATATCCGATCCAGCAATTTACGTCAGTATCGGACTGATACGTAATATCAGATCGGTCCATCTCTATTTCCCTTTCTGGATTAAGTAAGGTTGTAAAAGCAGCTCGATGTACAACCTGTTCTTTGGATCCTCTACCAGCCTGGGCTATAAAGGAACTGTGGTCAGTATTAGGACCCTACATTCTGTTTCTTTTAAATACTTCATTGACGACCGGAGTCTTTCCTGAATGTTTTAAATCAGCTGTGGTAGTACCAATCTTGAAAAAGCCTGGACTGGATGTTGACATGGTCGCAAATAGGGCAGGGTATCGTCACTGATTTCTAGAATCGATTTGATTCCGATTCACAAGGTCCTGAATCAATTCGATCCACCATTCGATTCAATTCAATTCGATTTGAATCTGGGAAATTTTGCCTCAGACAGTCAGAAATGTTATAATTCAGATCAGTACATTTACATATTTTTGTATCTATAAGAAGGAAGCTGACACTCGCAAGACTTTATCAAAGGTGTGAGCATCACAGCAGAGGCCTTTGTGTCAAAGTAGCTGAAGATAAAACACAGAAAAACATGAAGGTGGTTTTCCTGTTCTGGGATTTTATAAAAATATTCTGCAGTAGATCAAAAACAAAAGAAAACCATTAATCAACATATGAACGTTACCTCTGAAGTTACAGCAGTTTTATTACAAACACAGCGTTTTGCATTTTGCATAATTTTAAAAAGTTTAAATTTGTTCAGAAGCCTGTTGAACGGCAGAAATTAGGTTTTCTTTTCGGAAGTAAGTAAAAGGAAAAAAACAGCGGTCGTCAGTGCTGTAACAACGGTAGACTTGTGCGTAACAAGCAAGCGAATAATGCAGAAAAGAGATTTTTAGACGGGAAACTGTTCTTGAAGTACAGAGAGAGAGAGAGCTGTGCATGAAGTGTGATTTTATTGTGGTGGAAGCAAAACAGCAAAAGTCAGAGTGAGTTCATGACGATGTTTATGTGAAGCGTAGTTTGGATCTTCTTTTGCTGCTGGTTCAGTCAATATTGTTTGGAGAGAGATAAAACTAACAGCTTTAGAATCACCGTAAAAAGGACGTAAACACAAAGCTCGACCCGCCGAAACATCAGAATCAGCGAGCTGTCGACTTTCAGCCTTGACCGTGTCCGTGCCATTGGGTGAGAAAGGCGACATCTCACTGATTCTGATGCGGCGGCGGCTCTGAGCTTTGTGTTTACGTCTTTGTGCAGAATCCGTGTTCCTGCTCTCATTTACTGTTTCAGCTGTTTGGTGGTTGTTGAAATTTTGTGAGGTTTAACGTGAGATTCTGGTGTTTCGGGCAAAATAAAATTATATTAAAAAATCGATTCAGGATTTTAATGAATCGATATCACGTTATCCAAGCTAGAATCGATTTTAAACAATGAATCGATTATTAAAACCCACTCCTAGTCGCAAACTATAGACCCATCTCACATCTGTCTTTTTTATCTAAAATCTTTGAAAAAGTGGTTTTTAAGCAGCTCACTGAGCATCTGTCAACTAACAATCTGTTTGAACCATTTCAGTCTGCTTTTAGACCAAATCACTCCACAGAAACAGCTTTAGTCAAAGTGGTAAATGATCTGCTGGTAAATGCAGACAACGATCGCACTTCAGTTTTATTACTGCTGGATCTAAGTGCTGCGTTTGACACTGTGCATCACTGCATTTTATTGGATAGGCTTGAACATTTTATTGGAATTACAGGAAATGTTTTATCATGGCTGAGATCTCACCTGTTTGGGAGGTCTCAGACTGTTAGTTTTAAAAACGATCTCTCCGAGACTTGTGCAGTGAGGCATGGGGTCCCTCAGGGCTCCGTACTTGGACCATTGCTGTTTTCTATGTACCTGCTGCCTCTTGGTGTTCTTTTACGTTCTTTTAATGTAACCTTTCATTGTTACGCTGATGACCTGCAGCTTTATGTTCCTTTAACCATTGGAAATTGTGCTGAAGTCTCTAAACTAGAATGTTGTTTATCTGCAATTAAGGGCTGGTTATTTGAGCACATTACCCCTGTTCTGAGATCTCTTCACTGGCTACCTTGTCAGGTTCGAGCAGATTTTAAGGTCCTGCTGCTCACCTACAAGGCTTTAAACGGATTGGCACCTTCATACCTCTCCGACCTTTTACACCTTTATGTTCCATCTCGTGCTCTCCGATCTCAGGACTCTGGTCTTCTAAAAGTTCTTAGAGCCAGAAAAAAGACAATTGGAGAGCTTTTTCTTTTCATGCCCCGTTTCTGTGGAACAACCTCCCACAAGATATTCGGCAGGCTGCTCTGTGGAGGTTTTTAAAACCAAGTTGAAGACACATTTGTTCACCCGATCCTACATGTCTTAATTCTATGGCTTTTAGTTTTTACATTTTTATTGTTTTTAACTTGTATTGTGTCTTTTACCTGTATTGCTATGTATCGCTCTTATTTTATTTATCTCTTTAGTTGTACAGCACTTTGTTTGAAAGCGCTTTATAAATAAAGTTATTATTATTATCATTATTACAAGGTCCACATTTATGGGAACATCTGCTACAGATATGGGAGAATATTTGATTTCTATTGTAGACAGAAGCCACGGGTGTGTTCAGTCAAACGTTTAGAATAAACTTTGGTCTATAAATGTGTTTCATGATTTATTTTTAACTCCAACTGCTTATTTGTACTATGCTTTCATTTCAGAGTGCAATGAGAAATAAAAAGGATATGTTCAATAAAACTGTCATGATCCTGGGTCTGTGACTCAGTGTTTTCTGTTTTGTATTGTTACTCTTTGATTTCATGATGTATCTTTGTTTATTCTTACGTTTTGGTTCTGTGTTTTGTTGTACCTCTAAGTTCAGTCTTTGTATTTCCTGCTTTGTTGTGAAGGTCCGTGTCTCATGTCAGTGTGTTTAGTTTGCGTTTCCTCTGTCTCGTCTTGTCAATCACTCCCAGCTGTGTCCTCCTTCTGTGTCTCATTCCCCCGTTATCCCTCTGTGTATTTAAGCCTTGTGTTTGCCTCTGTTAGTTGCTGGTTCGTCTGCGTATCTGTCAGGGTCCTGGGTCTCCAGATCTAGTGTTTTCAGTTCTTTGTGATTTTTGTGTTATGTCAGTTTAGTTTGTGAGTTATTCTATGCTTCCTAGGTTTTGATTCCCTGCCCCCCTTGTTTCTCTGTGCACTCTGTTCTGTGTTTAGTCTTCTCTGTCCATTTGTTCCGCCCTGTGTTGTTGCCGTCTGTGTCTCCCTCTGTGTAACTGTCTATATAGTGATGTGTTGTGGTGCTTTGCTCCCACCCCTTGTGTTCCGTGTTTTCGTCTTCCCTTCGTGTATTTCTTCATATTCGTGTACTGTTAGTTTTCCCGGTTTAGGTTTTTGCTTAGTTTCCATGCTCACCTTCGCCATTTCTGTTTGTATCACCATGTGATGAATAAACTCACTTGCATCTGAGCTGCCTGCATAAAGGGTCCTTTAATAATTTACACACGGCTCGCAAACCGTGACAAAAACACTGGAAAAATTGGGCAGTTCTAAAACGTTTGACGGGTAGTGTATATATTTAGTTTATATATTTTCTTTATTTATAATAGTTACTTTCATATTGTAGCAAAGTGTTACTTGGATACTTCTCTATGTGCTTCTTTATGTGCAATTTTGTTGCATTCTGAGCCTTAGAAATTTATTGGTGGTAGTGATGAACTGCTGTTAGAATCAAGTTAAATTCTGATAAATCAGACAATTACCTCTCCAGCTGTTGTTACAGTCTTTGTTTATCGGATCCTTACAGGGTAAAAGATGACGACGCCTAAAGAAATCCTTCTGGGGACTTTGGAGGATTTGGGACGTGATGACTTTAAAAACTTCAAGTGGCATCTGAAGAACTACGGGTCTGTAGAAGGTTTACCAGCAATCCCAGTGAGTAAACTGGAGAATGCAGAGAGGACGGACATAGTGGATCTGATGTTTGATACCTACTCTATCAACACTTTTGAAGTCACTAAAAATCTTTTGGGGAGGATAAACAGGAATGATCTGTTGGAGAATTTAAATAAAACCATCCCAGAACCCAAAGGTAAGTCAGGGAATGACTAAACAAAAAACACATAAACAATAAAAACATTAGTTAACATTACACAGGTGCCATAAGCATCCATATAAATAATAAATCCAAAACACTTGCCAACACTTTCAGGAGTGAGAGACTGCAGAAAGCCTACAGTTTATGTTTTATGCATCTGCACAAATAACCTCCTGTGTACACATGAATATCTGCTCTTTGGGTTGGTTTGATTAAAATGGGACCAGCAGCAGGTTTTCTGCCCATTTTACAGATTTATATTGTCAGATTGGTTTTAGAGCTGTTTGATCAACATAAATGAGGCGACAACAACAGTTTGGGACACGTCACAAATATGATCAAAGTGCTTTTTCTTAAATCTATTTACCAGTTGAAGGTAAAGTTAAAAAAAATGGCTGCCATTTCTTTCTGCTGTTTGGAGACCCAAACAAAAAAAATGCCCAGACAGTAAATGCTTTTTATTATGGTTGATAAACAGGACACTAAGGTGATTGGTCAAAGGTTGGAGGAAAGCCACAGTTCTCCTTATATGACTGAAATCCACCATCTCAGCTCACGTTTTTTCTTCTGCAGCTTTCTGGGAGATTCCACTTCAGCCTTCTGCTGGCAACGCTCCCGTTACCATGCTTCCCTTAGGCAGCATCATTAGAAGACATAGCATACATTTACACTGCTATGCAGATGACACCCAGCTCTATCTGTCCATGAAGCCAGATAACACACACCAATTAGTTAAACTGCAGGAATGTCTTAAAGACATAAAGACCTGGATGGCCGCTAACTTTTTGCTTCTTAAATCAGATAAAACTGAGGTTATTGTACTCGGCCCTGAAAAGCTTAGAAATATGGTATCTAACCAGATTCTTACTCTGGATGGCATTACCTTGGCCTCCAGTAATGCTGTGAGGAACCTTGGAGTCATTTTTGACCAGGACATGTCCTTCAACGCACATATTAAACAAACATGTAAGACTGCGTTCTTCCATTTGTGCAAAGTCTCTAAAGTTAGAAATATCCTGTCTCAGAGTGACGCTGAAAAACTAGTTCATGCATTTATTACTTCCAGGCTGGACGACTGTAATTCATTATTATCAGGATGTCCAAAAAACTCCCTGAAAAGCCTTCAGCTAATCCAAAATGCTGCAGCAAGAGTCCTGACAGGGACTAGAAAGAGAGAGCAGATTTCTCCTGTTTTGGCTTCCCTTCATCGACTTCCTGTTAAATCCAGAATTCAAAATCCTGCTCCTCACATACAAGGTCTTAAATAATCTGGCCCCATCTTACCTTAATGACCTTGTAGTACCATATCACCCTATTAGAGCACTTTGCTCTCGCTCTGCAGGCCTACTTGTTGTTCACAGAGTATTTAAAAGTAGAATGGGAAGCAGAGCCTTCAGTTTTCAGGCCCCAAAAAGATAGTTGGGTTTTTTCTGTTGTATTATTGTAGGTTCTTTATCTTACAATATAAAGCACATTGGGGTGACTGTTGTTGTTATTTGGAGGAATTAAAAAAAACGTTTATACTTGAAATTCTTTCATTTATTCTACATATTTATTCATTACTGGCTCCATAGTGTTGTTTATGTAATATGTGAAATGTTGCTAGTATTGATTTGGTGCTGTATAAATAAACATAATTAAATCGAATGTGTCTCTATAAAACCTGCCCTCAGTTATAACCCAAGTGTCAGGGCTCAATGGCTCATGAAAAGGAATGGAGTCAAGCACAGAACCAAAGAACGGAGGCTGAGTGACTTTTAACAGAAATGTATTTTACTAGATTTCTTGATGGAGAAAGCTGAATCACGGCTAAATTCAACAGCAAGCGAGGTATTAGTGCAGAGCTGAGGCCAGAACATAAGCTGAGGCAGGTCAAAGGAACAACAGGGGCAGAAACGGGCGAATAGAAACTATCCAGGATCACTGGAACAAAGGAGATAATAATCAGAGTGGTCCACAGTGTAGTGAATGAGTCCAAGATTTAAAAACTAAGAGGTGTTAAGTGGCTGCAGGTGGAGATCAGCTGGAGGAGCAGATGAATTAAATCTGGGTACAGAGTGAGATGTGGAGAGTGAGAGAGAGAGGAGAGAGTTGGAAGATATATCCAGGTGCCGACTAGGGAACAGGAAAAGAGGGTTACGCGAAACATGCCGAGGAGCACAAGACAAAATGTGAGGCAGAGAACTGACTGTGGTAAGCAGACAATCTGGAGAAGGTTCATTGTGAGTGCTGCTCATAAATACTGCCGGAGTAATTGGCAACAGGTGAGGAGCAGGGAGGAGTGAGGAGGGCTCCACCCAGGGGAGGAGAGCTGATGCTGTGGAAAGTTACTCAGACTCACCTGGATTATGACACCAAGAGTCCAGTGAACTGAACACATAACCACAGTAACCAGAATGCAGTTTTCTCATTTGTGTCATTTGCTGTTTATTCATGCAGAGATTCTCACTGAGTGTCAGCTCAAACTCAAGTCAGACCTGAAGCAGAAGTTCCAGTGTGTGCTTGAGGGGATTTCTACAACAGAAAACCCGACCCTCCTGAGTCAGATCTACACAGAGCTCTACATCACAGTGGGAGGGACTGCAGAGGTCAATGATGAACATGAGGTCAGACAGATTGAAACAGCATCCAGGAAACCAGACAGACCAGAAACAACCATCAGACAAGAAGACATCTTTAAACTCCCACCTGGAAGAGATAAACCAATCAGAACAGTGCTGACAATGGGAGTGGCTGGCATTGGGAAAACAGTCCTAACACAGAAGTTCACTCTGGACTGGGCTGAAGACAAAGCCAACCAGGACATCCAGTTCATGTTTCCATTCACTTTCAGAGAGCTGAATCTGTTGAAAGAGGAAAAGTTCAGCTTGGTGGAACTTGTTCATCACTTCTTTACTGAAACCAAAGAAGCAGGAATCTGCAGCTTTGAAGACTTCCAGGTTGTGTTCATCTTTGATGGTCTGGATGAGTGTCGACCTCCTCTGGACTTCCACAAAACTACAATCCTGACTGACCCTAGAAAGTCCACCTCAGTGGATGTGCTGCTGATAAACCTCATCAGGGGGAAACTGCTTCCCTCTGCTCGCCTCTGGATAACCACACGACCCGCAGCAGCCAATCAGATCCTTCGTGACATGTGTTGGCAGTGGTGACAGAGGTCAGAGGGTTCACTGACCCACAGAAGGAGGAGTACTTCAGGAAGAGATTCAGAGATGAGGAGCAGGCCAGCAGCATCATCTCACACATCAAGACATCACGAAGCCTCCACATCATGTGCCACATCCCAGTCTTCTGCTGGATCACTGCTACAGTTCTGGAGTTTGTCATGAAGAACAAAGAGAGCGAAGATCTGCCTAAGACTCTCACAGAGCTCTACCTACGCCTTGTGCTATTTCACCTAAAAACGAAGGACATCAAGTATGATGGAGGAGCTGAGACAGATTCATGCAGGAAGATCATTGAGTCTCTGGGAAAACTGGCCTTTGATCAGCTGCAGAAAGGAAACCTGATCTTCTATGAATCAGACCTGACAGAGTGTGGCATCGATATCAGAGCAGCCTCAGTGTACTCAGGAGTGTTCACACAGATCTTTAAAGCTGATGAGTGCCACATGTTCACTGATGTCGTTTACTGTTTCGTCCATCTGAGCATTCAGGAGTTCTTTGCTGCTCTTCATGTCTATCTGACCTTCATCAACTCTGGAGTCAACCTGCTTAAGAAACAATCTCCTCTCTTTAAAATTTTCCAGAAAACACTTACTGTAAAAGAGTTCTACCAGAGTGCTGTGGACAAAGCCTTAGAGAGTCCAAATGGACACTGGACTTGTTCCTCCGCTTCCTCCTGGGTCTTTCACTGCAGACCAATCAGGATCTCCTATGCATGCTGACACAGACAGGAAGTAGCTCACAGACCAATCAGGAAACAGTTCACTACATCAAGAAGAAGCTCAGTGGGAAACTGTCTGCAGAGAAAAGCATCAATCTCTTCCACTGTCTGAATGAACTGGATGATCGTTCTCTAGTGGAGGAGATCCGACAGTCCCTGAGTTCAGGACGTCTCTCCACAGATCAACTGTCTCCTGCTCAGTGGTCGGCTCTGGTCTTCATCTTACTGTCATCAGAAAAAGATCTGGATGAGTTCGATCTGGAGAAATACTCTGGTTCAGAGAAGGCATTTTTGAAGCTGCTGCCAGTGGTCAAAGCCTCCAAGAAAGTGCTGTAAGTGAATCTATGAACAAATATGTTTAATAATGCTAGATGAATAAAAGAATATGTCTCCATTGTTATTCTTCCTCAGGCTGAGAGTTTGTAAACTCTCAAAAAGAAGCTTTGAAGCTTTGTCTGAAATTCTCAGCTCCCCATCCAATCATCTGAGAGAGCTGGACCTGAGCTTCAACAAGCTGCAGGATTCAGAATTGGATTTGCTGTGTGTTGGACTAAAGAGTCCTGACTGTAAACTTGAAACTCTCAGGTAAGGATACAGACTTTTTGACACTTTTTGACTCTTAAATCTGTAAGTTTATCTTGATGCGGACGTTCAAAGTCAGCACAATTTTCCTTTCAAGTTCCTGAGTTTATATTTTTGACTGTCAGGTTGTCTGGACAGATGTTTTTATTTTATTTTATTTCTTTACTTGTCCCTAAAGTCAGAACTAAACCCACATGTAGGTGACTTTCTGTTACTGGAGCAGCCTTCCTGAAGACAGCAGTGTGTTTTCATGCTTTTAAAGCCAAACTCACCTTTCTGACCTGGCTTTCATTTATTATCTATTTTTATTTGTTTATTATATATTTATTTCTACTGTTTAACTACTGCTCACATCTGTTATCCTCCTTTTTAATTGTTCATTTCTTTTTACCCAGTGTTTCTATATTGCACTTTGTATTTGTCATCTATATTTATCATGCACTACTTTGCTCATTTATTGTTTGGTTTTAATGTTATTAAATTCCGGTTTGTTTGGTATTCTTTACGGCCAAAAAGACATGGCTCAAAAGTGGTCTTTTTACTTTAAAAAATGATCTTTATTTTACATATCCGGATATGGAGACCTGAACACACAACACACAACCCCAGGTCTGAAGCACAAAACAGGAAGCCTAGTCATTTATATAGACGTCACACACACTTTAAGTTTCGATCAAACACTCTGCTTAGTTTAACTTTTCGCCTGGAAAAGCATGTAATTTCCTGTCAGTCCTGTCGGCACAGAGTGTACTCAGAGTTGGGCCTTTCTTATAAAGCAATATAATCAGCATATAAGTATTTAAGATTATAAATTTAAACCTCAAAAATTTTCTTACCTGGTCTCTGGTTTGTTTGTTTGTTTGTTTGTTTGTTTGTTTGTTTGTTTGTTTGTTTGTTTGTTTTGCTCAGTTCTGTTTTTCTGAGGTTTTTTAAGTTATTAAATTTGTAACTGTAGTGATTTGTGTGTGTGACAGAGAGGCACTGCTAGGGATTTTTGACACAAGTTGTTTTTTTAAAATCAGTCTGTGAAGGTTCTCAGACATCCAGGTCACTGTAGTCTAAGGAGCTTGGAAAGAAAAGCGTCTGGACTTCTTTAAGTTTCCTTGAAGATGTTTCACCTCTTATGAGAGAAGCGTCTTCAGTTCTAAGGGTCAAATGGTGGAGTGGGGCAGTCAGTGAAAGGGCAATGGTGGTGGCTCAGGGTTTGTATGTTTGGGGGGTTCAGAGGGAAAAGATGAATGCAGGTCTGGAGTTGGTGTGTGAGACCAGGGAGTGAATTCAGCATCCTGACAGCCTGGATGAAGCTGTCTCTCAGGCTCCTGGTTCTGGCCCGGAGGTTCTGGCCCTTATGGCAGCAGGTCCTGCCATAAGGGCTAGAACTGGGGCTTTTCGTGTGTTGATCCTGGCAAGGGATCTCCACACACTGTCTGGGGATAGTGTCACCACCTGATCGTTGGGGGGGGGGGGGGGGGTGGAGTCTTCTGGGCTGGGGTGTCGTTCTGTGTCTCAAAGCGAAAGAAAATTTCACTTAGCTCTTACGGTAATGTGGTGGACCCGACAGCGGTCTGAGGAGTGGGCTTGTAGTCTGTGATGGTTTGTATCCCTTGCCACAGCCTCTGAGTGTCTCTGCTGTCACTGAAGCTTTGCAAAATCCTCCTGGAGCACTGCATTTCCACCTCTCTGATGCATGTGACAGGTTTGCCCTTGCTGTTGTTAGGCTCACCTCACCCCCAGCTTTCAAGGCTGCATTTCTCACCCTCAGGAGCCTGTAGACCTCACCTGTGAGCCATGGTTTCTGATTGGCCCAGACAGTGGTCTCTATGACCTCATCGATGCCTTTTGAGATGTAGCCAATGACAGTTTCTGTATATTCCTGCAGGTCTGTGGTGTTGTCATGTGTGGCGGCCTGTTTAAGGATCTCCCAGTCTGTGGTGGAAAAGCAGTATTGCAGGTCCTTCTGGCCACACACGTACCTGCTTACGAACTGGTTTAGTGACTTTGACCAGGGGCCTGTATGCTGGCATTAGCATAACAGTGATGTGATCAGAGGCACCGAAGTGGGTGGGGGGCTTTGTAATCTCCTCTCTTGGTGGTGAAAACATTGTCCAAAATCTCGTTTCCTTGTGTTGGAAATGCAATGTGTCTATGCAGTAGTAATAATAGGGGGTGTCCAAATTCATGGGCTGCATCCTCCTGAGGACGCATTTGTAGACCGATTACGTCACAGCGACACGATGAAGGCTGTCCAAATTCATAGACTCCTCCGAATGCAGCCGACCAATGCGTCCTCCTTTTCCCCGAATTTAAAGGATGGGTCGGGTGTTTCCTTCGTGGCCCACCATATCCCAGAATTCATAGCGTGGCCCAGCCAATTCCACTTTCCAGCAATGGCGGTCGCTACTAAGCTTTTAATATTACTCTTATTACTCTTTGTGGGTCACAAAATAAACTTTTAACATATTTTCAGGCGAGAATGTAGCTGTGTCAACTTTAAATATCTGCTCAGTTTATCAAGATATCGCATATTTGCAAAAGTGCTCCGACGTTTCTGAGACGTCTGTTACCCACCAGCTCGATAGCTAGCTGGGAGCTCAAGGGTCACTAGAGCCGCCGAGAACAGCAAACTCCCGGCACATCATGTTCAGATCACCGCGGTCTTTCGCTACTCAGGTTAAACGTAATATATAAGTGACTTAGACAACCTAAAAATGTTATTGTTTGACTTTTTTCAGTGTTTTATTTGTTCCTGAGTAAATCAGTTTGGCTGAGATTAAAGTTATTAGATTAGATTAGACAAAATAAACCTTTACAGTGGCTTGCTAAAGTATTCGGTCCCCTTGAACTTTCCCACATTTTGTCACATTACAGCCACAAACATGAATCAATTTTATTGGAATTCCATCTGAAAGACCAACACAAAGTGGTGTACACGTGAGAAGTGGAACGAAAATCATACATGACTCCAAACATTTTTTACAAATAAATAACTGCAAAGTGGGGTGTGCGTAATTATTCAGCCCCCTTTGGTCTGAGTGCAGTCAGTTGCACATAGATGTTGCCTGATGAGTGCTAATGACTAAACAGAGTGCACCTGTGTGTAATCTAATGTCAGTACAAATACAGCTGCTCTGCGACGGCCTCAGAGGTTGTCTGAGAGAATATTGGGAGCAACAACACCATGAAGTCCAAAGAACACACCAGACAGTAGTGATGGGCAGATGAAGCTTCATGAAGCACTGAAGCTTTTCATCCAATTGGTTCACCCCAGTGCAAAGCTTCTTGAAGCTTCATTTGCTCTAGTAGGACACCTACTGGACGTAAAAATATTAGTTGGCATGAATTTGAAGAGTGTGGCCTTTTGCACACAGCCTGTAAATGTCAACAACAAAAGGAGTGTGTAAAACATGTATATTGTAGTGATGGCAGTATACTTTGTATATTTATACTGGCAGTATGGAAAATGATTATTTGGAAATGCTTAAAATGGAAATGCTCATTTACTGTGAGGTGAGGTGTGGCTGGGGTGTCCACAGTAGTTGTGCTTTTGTAACGTTGAGGTATGGACAGCTACACACTGCCTGTTCACATTTTATTCTGTAAAAACTAAATTTTCACTGCTTTTATGGCCTTTTTAGTGGGGAGAGCATAGCTAGGATTTAATGATTTAACAAATCTTTTAAATCCTTTGTCCTCCACAATGCTAAATGGCTGGGAGTCCTCAATCACCATGCTAACCAGGTTTTCATCTATTTGAGATTGTTCTCCTGAGGAAAGACAATAAAGACAAAGCACAAATATAAATATCACACACGTAACTTATAACAGCTGTATAATATTGTTATATTCGACCAGTGTGTGAATGTGAGAGTGAATGAATAGTGGCATTGTAAAGCGCTTTGGGTGCCTTGAAAAGCGCTATATAAATCCAATCCATTATTATTATTATTATTATTATTATTATTATTATTATTATTATTATTATTATATCATTTAGTAACATTACTGCATGCTATATTATCATGACATTTGATGGCTCACCTGGTCTTGCTCCACAATCGGTGTTCCCCTTATTCTCATGCAAAGCTCTGTAGTGCCTAAGCATGGATGAGGTGTTGTTATATCCCAGCTCCCTGGCACATAGCAAACACTTCACCTTGTACAAAAGTCAAGACAGCTTAACATAAATTGTATTGCACCATCAGTATTATGAAAATACATCTGTAGAAATGTACATACCTTGTTGGGAGGAATAAGATCAAAATGTTCCCACACAGGGGAGGACATCCTCCTCTTCTTAGCTGGCTCCATTCTCTCCTGACTTTCTCTCCTCACTCTCATAAACCTCCAAACTGTCTCCAAACTCTCACTAACAGCAAATTGCCATCAAACACCCACATTTTTGAATGAAGTCTGAGGGGTTTATATTGCTGTCATATCTCGCGGCAAAGTTCGAACCACTTCATGAACCAGTCACGTGGTACAGCCGGGCAGCGAGGCTTCGGACGTCGTCATTTTCAGCTCCTCCCATAAATGAAGCAAGCCTCGATACGCGCATCGCGGAAACGCCCCCTCAATTACTCGACACAAGCTTCGAAGCCTCGATACAGAACGTCACATCACTACCAGACAGGTCAGGGATAAAGTTATGGAGAAATTTAAAGTAGGCTTAGGCTACAAAAAGATTTCCCAAGCCTTGAACATCCCACGGAGCACTGTTCAAGCCATCATTCAGAAATGGAAGAAGTATGGCACAACTGTAAACCTACCAAGACAAGGCCGTCCACCTAAACTCACAGGCCGAACAAGGAGAGCGCTGATCAGAAATGCAGCCAAGAGGCCCATGGTGACTCTGGACGAGCTGCAGAGATCTACAGCTCAGGTGGGGGAATCTGTCCATAGGACAACTATTATTGGTGCACTGCACAAAGTTGGCCTTTATGGAAGAGTGGCAAGAAGAAAGCCATTGTTAACAGAAAACCATAAGAAGTCCCGTTTGCAGTTTGCCACAAGCCATGTGGGGGACACAGCAAACATGTGAACAAGCTGCTCTGGTCAGATGAGACCAAAATGGAACTTTTTGGCCAAAATGCAAAACGCTATGTGTGACGGAAAACTAACACTGCACATCACTCTGAACACACCATCCCCACTGTCAAATATGGTGGTGGCAGCATCATGCTCTGGGGGGGCTTCTCTACAGCAGGGACAGGGAAGCTGGTCAGAGTTGATGGGAAGATGGATGGAGCCAAATACAGGGCAATCTTGGAAGAAAACCTCTTGGAGTCTGCAAAAGACTTGAGACTGGGGCGGAGGTTCACCTTCCAGCAGGACAACGACCCTAAACATAAAGCCAGGGCAACAATGGAATGGTTTAAAACAAAACATATCGATGTGTTAGAATGGCCCAGTCAAAGTCCAGATCTAAATCCAATCGAGAATCTGTGGCAAGATCTGAAAACTGCTGTTCACAAACGCTGCCCATCTAATCTGACTGAGCTGGAGCTGCTTTGCAAAGAAGAATGGGCAACGATTTCAGTCTGTAGATGTGCAAAGCTGGTAGAGACAGACCCTAAAAGACTGGCAGCTGTAACTGCAGCAAAAGGTGGTTCTACAAAGTATTGACTCAGGGGGCTGAATAATTACGCACACCCCACTTTGCAGTTATTTATTTGTAAAAAATGTTTGGAGTCATGTATGATTTTCGTTCCACTTCTCACGTGTGCATCACTTTGTGTTGGTCTTTCACGTGGAATTCCAATAAAACTGATTCATGTTTGTGGCTGTAATGTGACAAAATGTGGAAAAGTTCAAGGGGGCCAAATACCTTTGCAAGCCACTGTATTAATCCCCCGAGTGGTTTTCACACAGCTGAATAAACATCAAACAGAAAACTGATTAAGCAGAAGTGTGAGATGGTCGAGAGTTTACTCCAGTGCCCTGTTATATTTTAGATAGCAAGGAGCAGACAGCTGAGTTTATTAAACTCCACCGAGACAGCAGTGATGCTAATCTGAAGGCTAGACCGTCCCATTTCATAGCCGTTTACTTCTGGCCTACCCGACCTTCTGAGGACCCGGCCCACATAGACCACGAAGGCCGGGTCCTCAGGAGGATGCAGCCTATGAGTTTGGACATGACCATAGTAAAAGTTAATGGAGTCTGACGTTGGTCGTGTCCAAATTCATGGGCTGCATCCTCCTGAGGACCCGGCCTTCGCGGTCTACGTGGGCCGGGTCCTCAGGGGGTCGGGTAGGCCGGAAGTAAACGGCTGTGGAATTGGACGGTCTAGCCTTCTCGATCTACTCCCGCCCTTAAATCAGAGTATTTCCGGTCGTCAGCGCCACGGCACGAAAACGTGACGAACTTGACAAACAAAGCAGATATTTGGAGTTTACACACCCACATTCTCGCCTGAAAATATGTTAAAAGTTTATTTCGTGACCCAGAAAGATTAATAAGAGTAATTTTAAAACTTAGTAGCGGCCGCCATTAGCCGGAAACTGGAGCTTGGCTGGGCCGCGCTATGAATTCTGGGATATGGTGGGCCACGAAGGACACACCCGACCCATCCTTCAAATTCAGGGAAAAGGAGGACGCATTTGTCGGCTGCATTCGGAGGAGTCTATGAATTTGGACAGCCTTCGGCGCGTCGCTGTGACGTAATCGGTCTACAAATGCGGCCTCAGGAGGATGCAGCCCATGAATTTGGACACGACCATTAATGACTGTAGAAAACATGAACGACGTGACAGCTCCCCAAAAATGAAGCCAAAACGTCTCTATCGCCCCCTGGTGTCTGGCTGCAGTATAGGTCATAAACCCCGCCTCCTCCATGTTAGCGGATGAGACTTGGGTCAGACTAAAATAAATTTATTCTCCTCAGATATTTTTCCAAAGATTCTTTCTTTTCTTATCAATAGTTCTCATCACGCTGATTTATGTCCAAGTTTGATTCTAATTCTGACAGCGGTGATGTTAAAATGGGGTGTAACGTCATCATAGCAGCCTTGGCTGGCAGCTGCAGTCACGGAGAAACTTGCGTATCTCTGTTCGGGAATAGCAGATAGAGCGTAGGCTCTGAGAGGACGGCCAGCGTTTACGCTACGAAGACACGACCGACTGTTTTAACCTGACAGCCTGAGGTGTTCTTCAGTAAACTGGACTACCCGACAGAAGGACCCGAGGCCCCGCTGCACTTTTTCGGTAAGTTAAACGTGTTTGTAAGCTACTCCGTAACTACCGTCCTTAGCTCGGTCCTGAGACCTAGCTAGCTAAGATGAGCACTCGGCTGTCAGGGTTTGTTTAGCTAACCCGTGCAGGTGAATGAATTTACCCTGACTAAAGAAATCAAGAGAAACGCCCCGGGCTGCTCAGTCACTAATTACCGTTACTGTACTTTTATTACAAGTATTATACTGTAAAGGCAACAGGCTGCACCCTGCTGCAGCTCCTGTGCAGAGCTGAATATTAAATATCTTATTAAACAGCACCATGTTTTCAGGCTCCACATGTGTAAAGACAGTAACACCTACTTTAAAAACCTGGCACTTCAGTAACTCCTCATTAATCTGTAAAAACTGATCAAATAGCAAAGCCCGACATTTACTGAAACCAACGACTTCCTCTTGGCAGCTTAAGTTAAAATGTTTGTTTAATTTTTCCACTGATTAATTTTTTAGCACTGACTGTATTTTTTATACTGAGTTTGTTGCAAATATTCAGGTTAAAAAACTGTCTGAAATATTGTTAATGAGGTAGTGTTCACAAAGACACATGTGCAGAACTCTGTACAGCTTCCATCCTTTAAGACAAATAGTTTGAAGCATTAATATTTCTTGTTCAATACCAGTGCTGATACCAGTGCTGATACCAGTGCTGATACCAGTGCTGATACCACCTCTGTATGTTGTGACCAGGATGCAGCAGCAGACTGAACCAGGACTGAAACCTGCTCCATCATCTCATCTTTGCAGATGTCCATTTATAAAGCTCCAACAACTCAAAGGTGAACATGATATTGGAACATCTGTTAGTATATAAGGCTTTTTTTAAACAAACACCTCATATGTCAGCTGTCAGCAGAGCTGTAAGACTGAAAAAATGTAAGAGAAGAGAAGAACACTCCCGAGTGTGTGAGGACAGAAGGATCAGCTTTGTTTCAGATTTGAGAGATAAACTTTATATTTCAGTTTGTGATGATTGTGTTCTCGTTGTGATTACAGGAGCCGTCCTCAGATCCAGACCTCAGCACCACCCAGTGACAGCAGACAGATCATCCTATAGCTTCACTCTTTGTAGTAACTCCATAATTAACTGATGAAAACAGTCCAAAGGTTAAAGTACCACATGTGCTGTCAGTGGAAGCTGCAGCTGTTTAAAGATAAAGTTAAAAGGATGAATCACCCATGTAACTGTGTCACTGTATGTCAGCATCAACAGGACCTGAGTTTGGTGTTTCAGAGAGCTGTTGTCTACGTCTGTGTGCTGTCATTGCTCAGTCTGACCGAACGATGGACAGACTCAAGTTTGACTGTGAAACAAACTGTGTTGTTAAACAGTTTCATGGTTCAAAAAACAAAACAATCAAAAACACTTTTTTCATACTTGTGTTAAGTTTTGTGTAGAAATGAGACCAAATTGATTGTGAGGTTAAATGTGATAGAAACAGCTCACACTGACATCCATCCTGATCAAACATGAGTGTCATGAAGCCTGTTTGCAGTTATTTGCACTGTTTTCCACTCTGGATGTTGTTTCTGTTCAGCTGTGAGTATAAAAGGCTCCATTCTACAACCTGTTTGTGTTGTTCAATAGAAACATTATTTTGTGCTGATGTTGCACTTCTTTTATTCACAACCAAAGAGTTTTTAAAATCTTCATAAAACTGCATTTAAATGACTTTTGAATATTACTTTAAATACTTAGATTTAAAGTTCTGATAAAAGTTTAAATACAAAGATCAGTATTGTCTAATGTTTTGGCTGCAGTGTGTTTTTGCAGACAGGTATAACAGAACAGCTTTAGTGTTTAAATTTTTTAAACTTGAGTATGAACTTATACAAAATGCAGCAAGATATTAAAAAAACGTTTGATTATAAAATCGACTATATTGGATTCATATCGATATCGGACATAAAAAGTGGCATCGTTCCATCTCTGCTTTGATTAGAGACACAGCTCTGTGTTTTCCAATTTGTCACCATTTTGAAAATTTACATTTCTTCAGTGTTGAGCAGCAGAAATGAGACTTTCCTGTCAGAGGTCATTTTTTAAAATATGAGGTGAATCAACCATGAAAACCATGAATCAACATGTGAACATGAGCTGATGCTGCTGAAGTGAAGCAAAGTTACAGAGGTTTGATTACAGACACAGCTGAGAGTTTGTAATCTGTCATCATTTTAAAAAGTTTCCATGGAACAGCAGAAATGAGGCTTTACTGTCAGAGGCCGACAGCACTGAACACAACAGCAGACTGGTGGCTAATAAACAGTGAATGATGCAGAAACAGATGTTTGAAGCTGTTCTTGGAGTACACTGAGAGAGAGAGAGCTGTGCAGGCAGGAACAGCCAAAGTCAGAGAGAATTCATGAGCATATTTATCAAATGTGAAGCAGAGTTTGGATCTTCTTTTGCTGCTGCTTCACTCAGTTTTGGTTGGAGACAGATGAAACCTGCAGCTTC
Organism: Simochromis diagramma; assembly: GCF_900408965.1. Classification (NCBI taxonomy): domain Eukaryota; kingdom Metazoa; phylum Chordata; class Actinopteri; order Cichliformes; family Cichlidae; genus Simochromis; species Simochromis diagramma. The sequence continues at coordinate 224,514 of NW_024387179.1, read as the reverse complement.
AGGATCTGTGAGCTGTCCACTTTCAGCCCCGACGGCGTGTCCGTGTACGTGCCGTGGAGTGAACGATCCACGCTCTGTGTTTCCATCTTTGTGTGTTTAGCTGCTCTCATTTACTGTTTTAGCTGTTTGCTGCTTGTTGAAATAGTTTGTGAGCTTTAACCTGAGATTCTGGCAAAATACATTTATATTAAACATCGATTCAGGATTGAATGAATCAACATCGTTTTATTCAAATTAAAACCATTTAAATGGGAACATGAATTTTTTACAGCCGCCTCTAATGCTGGGTAATGTCAGCTGGTCCATGTGCAGCTGGCTGTGAGGCTCAGGGAGCGTCTACAAAGTGCAACACTGAAAGAACATCATCCATAAATATTGAGTAATAACTGGACTCTCATACAGCGAGACTCAAATGCCTTTAAACATCAGCTTATCCTGCTGATCCAAGTCCAACACTGAGTTTGTAAAAACATGTTTGTCAATCATTTTGTTTGGTTTCTGAGGAAAATGATTCAATAACTTGCTGCTAATACACAACATTTCATCATATTTCCTCATAACCCTCTTTTGTCTGACCATTTGATCCCATTTGAATTTGCAATAAAGGATCCACAGAGTTTGGTGACAATAATGACAGTAGATGTTTGTGTGAAAGTGCTGGAAGCAAATGAGTGTGTGATGTTCTTTCAGTGTTGCACTTTGTAGACGCTCCCTGAGCACTGGTCTCACAGCCAGCTGCACATAGAGACCAGTGTTGTTAGTCCAGGTCAGAAGATGACTTGTTGGAATGAAAATGAGCTTGTAGTTTGTCTGCTTTAATAATGTGACTGGAAAAAGGTGTTGGACTTCAAATATGTCCATTTCTGTCACACTTCACCTTTAAAAGTGAAGCCATGTGGTTCCTGGAAGGAAAAACACGACTTTTTCAAGTCTTTGTCCTGTTTTTATGAGAAATGTACGACTTTAATGTGAAACATTCAGAGTTTTTTCTCTTGTTGTGTTTGTTTGAAGCTGCTTCCTGTTGGCTTCAGCTGTTTGGAGTTTCCATTTTCTAAACTTCTACATTCTGAACCTTCTTCAGCTCTGAACAGATGATGAAACACTGAATGATTTCAAGCACTTTGTCTAATAAACTTACATCTTTCATTCTTTATACAGATTGAGGGACTGTGATTTGTCAGAGATCAGCTGTGATTATCTGGCAGCAGCACTGAAGTCCAACCCCTCCCATCTGAGAGAGCTGGACCTGAGTGAACTACAGCAACCTGCAGGATCCAGGAGTGAAGCATCTGTGTGGTTTCCTGGAGAGTCCAGGATGTAAACTTGAAACTCTGGGGTCAGTCAGCATGTTTTAGTTGTGCTGAGATGAATATGATGTGAAAGTTGTGCTGACACTAAACTGCAGACATCAGGCTGATATTATACTGATCCACACTGAGGATCTTCATGGTAAAGTCTGTTTTCTTCTTCTCTGGTTTAGTCCATTGACTGCAGCAGAACAATGTTCACATTTCAAACAGTGATACTCAACGTATGGCCCGCGGCCCACACGCGGCCTGCCCACCTTTCCTGATTCAGAGAGAGGGGACCCTGATTAACTGTGTAGCTTCTTCCTCACAGTTCTAAGTATCAGACACAACAATGAATAATCCACAGCTGACTGTCTTTAGCAGGTCAAAGGTCACGGCACACAGCAGTCTGTGAAACAGTTTGGAGCAGGAATTCTTGCACATTTACAAACTGACACTGCTGCACGGCATGCTGGGTAATGCTAGCTGCTCAGGTATGGGCGTGCTAACGGCTGTGAGGCTCCGTGGCTGCAGAACACTGAAGAAGAGAAAAGAGAGGTGGAGGATGAAGAAAAGAGGCGGAGATGAAGCAGAAGTTTCTACAGAGAACAGTGTGAGCTCTCAGCAGCTCACTTCAATAAGAAGGACAAAGTGCAGCAGGAATGACTAAACCCACTAACAGTCTGATATCCCCGTGTTCCTGTTGTTCTACAGCATCATCATTAATGCTGCTCCACCACCATCACTGCAGCTGACCAATCAGCTTCTGTCACGTCATGTGACGCTCTGTGACTCAGACTGGAGAAATGCTAAATGGCTAACCTGAAGCTAACCTGAGAAACAGTCAAAGTACTGATGATTCCTACAAAGTGTGTGTGTTCAGTATGAGATGAGTGTGAATGAAACCATGGAGGAGCGGGCCGTGGCTGCTCTCACACACGTTTGCTGCAGGGGCGGAGCTACAGAAATGTTCATAGGGGGCAAAATCAAAGCTGTTATTGTTGACACATATGCAGCTGTTACATCCTGTAATATGCATTAAATATGGTTCAAATACATTAAATGCATTAAATATACATGTTTCATATAAATATAGTCTACAACGGTGTTTTCTTCAGCCCACATAAGGAAACAGTTGAGTCAGATAAAGACAGAAGGCCTTTTCCACGTCCCTCTGCTCAGAGTTAAAGTGCTGATGATGTTCAAGCTCAGGCAGCAGGAGGGATTTCTAAGCATCCTTCACTGATCCACAACAAAGGTTCAGAGTTTGATCCCTCCTAGTATGACAGGAAACAAACTGATAAGAGTTTCAAAGTGTCTTTGTAAGCAGACATGTTTTTTTTTTTTTGTTTTTTTTGTGTCCCGTTTGGATCTTTAGCCATCAGAATTGTTGTCTTAAGGCCAAGAAAGATGCCAAGCGGATTTATTTTACCAAGTGGATCATCATGGCCTTGCCATATTGGTCCATTTGATTGACCTTTATTATAATTATGAATTTATTTTATTTTCAGTTACTACAAACGGGACAGACATGACTGGGGGATAGGACAGGGAGAAAGAATGAAAGAAAGAGAGGGAGAGAAAGAAAACCAAAGGGGAGAAGAGACGGTGAGAAAGGGGGGAAGAAAAAAAAAAAACACCTGGATCACCTGTATGGAGAAAAAAAACAGAAGAGAAAGCAAACAACAAAGAGCAACATAATAAATAAAAAAAAACGGCACCATCACAATAAACTAGCTAGCAGTAGATATCAGTAGATACTAAATAATAAACGATATTGTGCAGCACGCAAGATAGACAGCGCACAATGTGCTTTGAGGCAGCAGCCAAGAAAGCTGTAGTCCGCGTCTGTGAATACCCGTGTGTACACCTGTGTGAGCTCCTGTGTGGATCAGCATGCTTGTATTCCAAAGGTTCCTTCATGTAATGATCTGCTAGGGAGTGTGGGGGGGCCACAGCCCCGTCCTCCAGGGTATGAAGCAGGTATGGAGGAGATCAAAACTCCAGACATCCAGAGGCCCCCAGAACACAAGAGACCAAGGAAGACCCACAGAGGGGCAGCTGCGCCACTGTCCCAGTAAGAGCTGAGGAGAGTCCCAGATGAGGGTTCACTCAGCAGCCGCGGAGCAGAAGCCAGGGGGGGTTGCAGTGACGCGCCCGTGAGCTCCATCGGCAGCCAGCTGTGCCTGAGTGACCGAGCCCCAGGCCGAAAGGCCGGGGGCACCCCACCTCCGAAGTGGCCCGAGCGAGCCCCAGGCTCCAGGCCCCGATAAGCGGCCGCCAAGGAGTGAGCCGGTGTGTACCTGGACGCCCACCCCCAGACACAAAGAACCACCAACGCACCGACACCTGAGGGAGTCCGCCACTGGCAGGGGAAGTGGTGGTGGGTGGAGATAGGCCTCCAAACCTTGGAGGGCCTGAGGTGTCCCCAGAGAGACATGATTGAAATGAGCCAGTCTGAGTTTGGTTCCTGCAGTTTGTGCTTCATAAACAGAGCTGAAGCAGAGGCAGCGTGTGCCTGCAGGTGAATGTACACTGCTGTTATAAGAGCTGTGGAAACTCAGGTCAAAAGGACGTAACCACACTGCTGACAGTTCCAGGACAGTCACAGAGTTACAGCATCATTTGTGAACATAAAGACAGAAAGCTCATCCAAATGCTGGGATTAAAAGTCTGTCCTGGTGGTGTCCAGTCAAACACGTCTCTGTGAAAGCTTCAGTCCAACAGGCTCCAAAGTCCTTCTGCTCATTTCCTCGCCGGGTTCTTGATGCTCCTGTACCATCTCTCTGTCATCCTCCTCGCTCCCTCTTTGCACTCACAGTCTTTGTGCATCATTAACACTCACATGAGGAAAACCAAAGTTTTACTGGGCAGAAGATGATCATCAGTGACGCTGTCTTTAAAACACTCTTGTTAGAAATGTTCGACTTTAATGTGAAACATTCAGAGTTTTTTCTCTTGTTGTGTTTGTTTGAAGCTGCTTCCTGTTGGCTTCAGCTGTTTGGAGTTTCCATTTTCTAAACTTCTACATTCTGAACCTTCTTCAGCTCTGAACAGATGATGAAACACTGAATGATTTCAAGCACTTTGTCTAATAAACTTACATCTTTCATCCTTTATGCAGATTGGAGCGCTGTGATTTGTCAGAGATCAGCTGTGATTATCTGGAAGCAGTGCTGAAGCTCAACCCTTCGTATCCCAGAGAGGTGGACCTGAGCTTCAACAAGCTTCAGGATTCAGGAGTGAAGCAGCTGTGTGTTCTTCTGGAGAATCCACAACATCAAATTGAAACTCTGAGGTCAGTCTCCACGTTTTAGTTGTGCTGACACTGTCGATCTGTGGAACTAAAACCTTTATACAGGAAGTCTGGTTCAGCTCTTTGTAGACCTTCTAATCTCTGATCCTCTGAGTCTTACTCAGTAGGTGATGCAGAGTTGTGAAGCCGATGTGGGTGAGGACACTCGCCCAGCTCTAACTACTTTGACGTCCAGGTGTCTTCCCTGCTTGTCCTGATACAAACAAACCTGAGTAACCTTGCAGGTCAGATCTCATCAGTCACACCTGTTCTGGCAGCTCTCCTCTAGATTGTAGTTCTTGTTAACCTGGGATGGTTTTAGAAGCCTGGACCACAGACTCCAAGGGAAGATATTACTGGGAAAGGCCAAAGCAACCTATCAGACCCATTAAACACTAACATAGATGAATACTCAGATTTAAACCTTTATTGTTTCACAAAGGCTTAAAAAGGGAACGTCCACAGTTTAGACTGCAGCAGATTTTATTAAAGCAGTTTGACAGGAGCAAAGCAAAAACACAAAGAATAAGTGTTTCACATATTAATACATATAACATAATAATAAAAGAAAAGCAAAATAATGATAAAAAAGAATGAAAAAGCTGTCCAGAGCAGCAGGATGTCTGAGGTCTGCAGAAACACAAAAACACAGCAGCTAAAAATAGTTGTTGAAAGAAAACGAGGTGGGAGCTGCTGATTCCTGAGCTTTGATACTGGATTAGCTTCAGTAGTTATTCCCATCACTGCTGTAGGAGCTACATTTAGTCACAGCTGATTGTCTCCTTTGACCAATCAGAAGACTACTGTTGTAAAAACAAGCAGACAAAGAACCAATGAGAGTGAAGAACAGGATAAAGAGCTCGTGTGATGGAGGCAAAGCAATAATCAGCAGACTGTAGCAGTTTCTATCTGGATGAAAGTAGAAGGAGCTCAGCGGAGCTCAGTCCCATATCTTTGGTTAGAAACAACATCAGTGATTTCCTGCTGCTCGAGATGATTCCAGCAGCTCTCATTACAGCAGCTGATGAGAGAAACAGCTGATGGCTCACAGCTCGTGCACTGTTGGATCTCCAGATGTCCACGTGGCTGAAGTCTGTGAAGAAACTGTGGTCCACGTAGTTCACATGGCCTCAGATTGGACCGAGCTCCCTGGATCACTGCAGCATCCTCAGCTGGTACATGGACGTCTCTGCTCCTCAGTCTTGGAGCCCTGCAGGTCCGTCCACACCACCGGGGTCTTCTCACTCACCTTTCCTTTGTCCTCGTCCTTCATCGGCCGTGCTGTGTCTTTGTTCCTGCGGTGTTGTTCCCACGATGCAGTGCTGATGTTCCCTCCTTGAATGCACAACAAGTACGGTGCTGGTCTTTCTCGGGTGGAGCAGAGACAGATTGAAGTCTTTCAGGCTTTAGTGCCGACTTCCCTGACAGAGGCTGGACTCCATGGTCTGCACAGGAGGCTTCTACACTGTGTGGAGGTGACTCCTGGACTTGAAGACAGGCTGCAGGTACATGTGTGATGAAGAGGACCTACAGCAGTGTGATGGAGCTGCAGGTCTGAAGGAAGTCCTGCTGTCCTGTCCCACCCTCATCTTTGCTTCCTCTGTCTTCTCTGGACTTGTCCTCCTGTTTCAGAAACAGCACTGCTTCATGCCGAGGGTGGACGGGAGCGTTGGCTCTGATTCTTTTACCGTCCACCACAAGGAGACACTGATGCTGACCTCCTGATTCATCTGCATGTGTTCTGCTTCACACTGCTCACCTCCACCAAAGACTTCACAAACATCTTCTTTCTTTGAGTCCAGTTTGTCCCACAAACACTTCCAAATCTCCTCCTCTGAGATTCTGCAGCTTCTTGCAGTGTGACTCAGCTGACTTCTGACAGACCACAGACTGGCACAGCATCCACATGTGTCTCCTTTCAAACAGGCTCTTGATGTTTCCTCCCACATCATTCTGGCCTCTCAGTCTCCTTTGTTCTCCAGCTCTGTAGCTCCAGCTGATGAAGCTTCAGTTTTCCATGTTGGTAACAGTAAACTACAGCCTCTGCTGTCAGCTGGGTAACTAAACAGAGCTGCAGCACGTCTCTGCGGTGGTGCTACATCCAGCCTGCAGACGGCCGTCTACATGTTGTAGTGGTTTACAGTCACCAGGGGGCGCTGTCCCAGCCATGCAGGCAGTGGGCTGCTCTGCTTGTGCTGTTGTTGGTGAAGCTGAAGTGAAAGCGAGAGTTAAAACACTGAACAGTGTCCACTGAGCTTCTCATGCTCTTCTCATGCTCAAAGAAGTTTAACAGGACGGACGACTCGTCCATCAGGCGTCCAGCTGTCCGTGACCGTGTCCACAGCAGAGTGTGACCGAGGCTTCATGCTAACACGCACACATGAAGCTAATACCACCACGAGCAGCTGCTCAGTGGATTTGGAGGACAAATGTCTGCAGCTTCTCACAGGCAGTATGCAGAATGTGGATCTCCACAAAGACTGTGGAGAGCTCGTCCCACACTCTAAATCCACACTTGTCTGCACAAAACTTCTCACACGTTCCCGTCACAAGTGTCTTCTAAGTGAAGCTACCAGGTTCAGGTCCAGCTTGTTTATCTGGAGCTGCAGGAGATGATCCATCCTCACAAAGCAACACAGACAGCAGATATGCAAACGCACAACACAACCAAAGGATTCTCTCTGCATGTCTGTGGCTGATGCTGCTGGAACGAAGCTGTTTGAAACCTTGTTGTTCTGCACTTTGGGACCAGAAGAGGAAACTGAAGCTCTGTGCAGAGGGTCCAATGGAAGCAGCCAAGCGCTGTAAGTGTCTGCTGTACAGGGATGCTGGTTCAGCTGTGGCTCAGTTTCACAGTGTGACTCAATAAAAGCAGCAGGAAATCAAAGCTTGATGCTTTCATCAGTGTGGAAATAAGAAAGTTTCCTGTGACAGACGCTGGAGCTCTTTCACTCTCAGCTTCACAGTTTCAGCTTCAAACTTCTTCCAACATGTTTCTAACACGGCCACATTCCACCTTAATGGAGCTGATATCTTGTGCATCAGCACATTTTCTAAAGGCAGCGATCACATCTTTAGTTTTGGATGTTTAACTGCAGATTGTTTATGTGTTTATAGCACATTAATTACAGCAGCAGCGTTGACCTCAGTGCTGTACAAGAATCCAAAATAACGAGTAAAATAACTCCTAATATTAATATCACACATCAAATATCAAATAACTCTCATGCTGTATTAAAAGCCAGTGAATACAAATGTGTTTTCAGAGCAGATTTACAGAGACTGACAGCAGGAGCTGGGGCTGTTCGATAGAACGATGTATATATGATGACCATATGAAAACGTCTATCGTTTCATATCACGCTCTTTGTTTCCTGCTTATGTGTTTGTGTGTTTTCCAGATAAAGCTTTCAAAATAAATCTGAAGATCCTGTTGAGAGTTTTCAAAATAAACACATTACATTACTGCGGTCGCACGTTTATCGAGTTACGTTCTAAAAATAAGTCTCAGAATGAAGTAGCAGCTTTATGTTTTACAATTATTATAGAAGTTTTAAGGCAGTTAAACCCTCACTGCACACTTTCTACACTTTTCTCAGACAGGCATGAACATTTTCACACTTTTCTCTCTTGTTTAAACAAAGTTCAAACCTTCATAGAAAAATAAGTTCATTATTAAAGAGTGAAAGCAAAGTGTTTCTGAAATGTGTCAAATCAGCCTTTGCTGGCATTAAATGAGCTTCTGTGTGAGGAGCACTCGTCCATGGCCTGGGCTCCTCGCTGTCAGGTAAAGTTTCATAAAGCTTTTGAGTTTTTATGCAGATAATGTTGGTGTCCAGCACGATGTTCTTTTTCCTGCTGTCACTGATCCACAAAGCCAAAGCTGACTCCATCCTTACGATGTTCTTGTTGTGGACAGTTACAACCTTTTTGCCTCCTTGTTGAAACTATGATGGTCAGCATCTTCCTCCGCCTTTGGCTGCTACCACAGGTGCAAAACGTCTCGTCATCATTGTTGTTTGTTGGGGACAAAACGTACAAACATACAGTGCAGCACTGCAGAGTCACACTGCTGTAAATTTGAACACATTCTGTACTGTACAGGAGACACGGCACGAGATTGGCTGACAATGGTCTACAGCCAATCAGGACGCAGAACACAACACGCTGTAAAAAACAAAAGCATGCAAAATTGCACAAAAAAGATCAGCGAAACAGCGAGGCCGCCAAAGGTGAACTGTGTTACAGCGAGGGACCAGCGTATATGTGGTTGTTGGGACGATAAATGTCTTTGAGCTTGTGTCAGAAGACGAGCTGCAGCTTTCTGGACCAGCTGCAGTCTTGCCAGGCAGGTCCCACTAACTCCAACATATAAGGAGTTACAATAATGCAGCTGGGACGTCATGAAAACGTGGATCGCCCGTTCAAGGTTTTTAAAAGATAGAAATGATCTCACCTTAGATAAAAGCTCAGTTTGAAGAAAGACCGCTGTACAACTGAGCTCAGCTGTTTTTCAAAGGTCACATTGACGTCAAATATAAGCCCCAAATGTAATAATCAGAATCAGAATCGTGTTTATTGGCCAAGTATATGTGCAGACACATACAGGGAATTTGGTTCCAGTAGATGGTGGCTCTCAAGCACAGCAATGTAAATCACACACACACACACACACACACACACACACACACACACACACACACACACACACACACACACACACACACACACACGTCTATATATACACATTACACATACATACACAAAGCTGTGTAAACCAACTATAAATAACAAATCTAAACTTATATACATAAAATACAGAAATGAATGAGGTGGAATGAATACTACAAATGTACATAAGGTGCATTTGCAGTCTGGCAGTGTGACAGGTCAACTGTTAAGAAGGGAGATGGCGAGGGGAAAGAAACTGTTCCTGTGTCGGGTGGTCCTGGTCTGCAGGCTTCTGTACCGTCTGCCAGAGGCCAGCAGATCAAAAAGTCTGTGTGCAGGGTGTGAGGGGTCTGCGATGATTTTCCCTGCCCGGTTCCTGGTTCTTGAGAGGTACAGATCCTGGATGGAGGGCAGGGGCATGCCGATGATCCTTTCTGCTGCCCGTACAGTCCGCTGCAGTCTGCTCCTGTCCTGTTTAGTGGCTGCTCCATACCAGACTGTGATGGAGGAGCACAGGACAGACTCAATGACCGCAGTGTAGAACTGGATCAGCAGCTCCTGTGGAAGACTGTACTTCCCCAGGTGTCTCAGGAAGTACATCCTCTGCTGGGTCTTTTTGAGGATGGAGTTGATGTTGGTCTCCCACTTCAGGTCCTGGGAGATGGTGGTACTCAGGAACTTGAAGATCTTCACAGTCAACACAGGGCTGTCTGATATGGTGAGGGGGAGCAGAGTTGAGGGATGTCTCCTGAAGTCCACTGTCATCTCTACAGTCTTAAGAGTGTTCAGCTCCAGATTGTGCTGACTGCACCAGAGTACCAGCCGCTCAACTTCCTGCCGGTATGCAGACTCATCACCATCTTGAATGAGGCCAATGACAGTGGTGTCATCTGCAAACTTTAGGAGTTTGACAGCCGAGTTCTTGGAGGTGCAGTCGTTAGTGTAGAGGGAGAACAGTAGTGGTGAGAGGACACATCCTTGAGGGGCACCAATACTGAGGGACCGGGTTTCAGAGGTGATCTCCCCCAGCCTCACTTGTTGCTTTCTGTCTGTCAGGAAGCTGGTGATCCACTGACAGGTAGCTGGTGACACGCTGAGCTGGGAGAGTTTGGAGGAAAGAAGTTCAGGCACAATGGTGTTAAAAGCCGAACTAAAGTCCACAAACAGGACCCTGGCATAAGTTCCCGGGCGGTCAAGGTGTTGCAGGATGTAATGCAGCCCCATGTTCACTGCATCATCTACCGATCTGTTTGCCCGGTAGGCAAACTGCAGAGGGTCCAGCTGGTGGCCTGTAATGTCTTTCAGATGGGCTAACACCAGTCGTTCGAAGGATTTCATGACCACAGACGTCAAGGCGACAGGTCTGTAGTCATTCAGTCCTGTGATGGTGGGTTTCTTGGGAACAGGGATGATGGTGGAGCGTTTGAAGCAGGAGGGAACTTCACACAGCTCCAGGGATCTGTTGAAGATGCGAGTAAAGATGGGAGCCAGCTGTTCAGCACAGGTTTTGAGGCAGGAGGGTGAGACGCCGTCTGGTCCGGGGGCTTTCCTGGGCTTCTGTTGGCTCACATCCTGAGTGTGTATTCTGAGTTTCAGGGAGGAGGAAAGGGGGGGGTGAGAGGTGTGGTGGAGGTCGTTGAATCTGGATGCGATTTAATAAAAGAGCTGAACCAGTCTAATAGAGCGCCCTTGATGCCGCCATGCTCCAATGGTGAGGTCAAGATGCTGTGGTCAACAGTGTCAAAGGCAGCGGTCAGATCCAAAAGCACAGCTGAGTCTCCTGATCAGTGGCTGATAAAAGATCATTAAGAACTTTCCAAAGTGCAGTTTCAGTGCTGTGAAGAGCTTTAAAACCAGACTGAAACCTTTACAACAGATTGCAGCTGAACAAATATAATCTTTTACAAAATCTTCGACAGGAAGGGAAGCTTTGAAATAGGCCTGAAGTTTGAGCGGACAGAGGATCCAGATCAGGTTTTTAGTACAGGCTGTACAACACCTGAACTAAGACTGCTGTTAAAAATCACTAAGATGTCGGAACCAACAACCTTTAAAATCTTTTTAAACACGTGTTGGAACAACATCATTTGGACAAGATGATGTCTTTATAGCATCACATCGTTCCTCCACCTGATCAAACCACACAGGCTCAAACTGATCAAAAACAGCTGAGCAGGTGAATATTTTAGCCCCGGTGCGATCTCGGGCGAGAGTATCGATGATGGCCAAAGGGCAGCGTCCAGCTCTACGGCGGCTGAAGAGCAGACTCAACAGACGCACGTGATGTGGATCCTACTGCTCTAAAATTGGAGCTTCTTCAAGCCATTAAAGAGGACATTAGTACGCTGTTAAAAGAAGAACTCAGAAATGCATTGAAAGAAGATTTTGACAATATGAGGGCTGACGTGCAAGGACTGAGAAATGAGATGGCTAACAGCATGGCGGCGACGTGCGGCGAAGTTGATGGAGTAAAGGTTAGAGTGAAAGAAGCTGAGGATGGGCTGTCAATGTGGAGCGATGAGGTGACCACCCTGCAGTCTACAGTAGAGAGTATGAAGGAGGAGCTGTCTGACCTGAAGGATAAATGTGATGAAGGCAGGAAGCGGAGAGCTAACATCCACATCATAGCGATCCCAGAGGGCCTGGACTCGAGCTCCTCCACGGCCGTATCCGTGCTGCTACGTGAAGTGCTGGGTATGGATAAAGACGTTATTGTCGACCGCTCACACAGGAGCCCTATCCTGAGAAAGCCAGCTGGTAACCCGCACGCCGTCATAGCCGAGCGTCACTACTACCAGGATTGTGTGGCTACGCCGTGCCAGGGCCCAAGCCCCGCTTGAGTTTAACGGACAACCTATTGCAATATTACGACTGGGCGATATGACCCAAAGTTCATATCTCGATATTCTTTAGCTGGATGGCGATATACGATATATATCTCGATATTTTTAAAGCCAGAAATTACGAACAAAAAGAGAGTTCTTAGTCTAAGCTGTGTCCCAAATCTCACACAGGCACATTTATTAACATACAGCGTAGATGTACATGAAACAGTTACTCAGGAATAAATGATCAGCATTTATTAAATAATAATGCTCCATAAATAAAAGAAAACAATGTTGTTTTTGTGCATAACAAAAAGCTCACAATCGTGCAGTCAAAATGTAAACTAACAGACGCTGAGCATAATAACAAGCAGCTGCTCTGTTCCCAGGTTCTACTGCGTGACTGACAGCCTGGAGTTTGAAATCCTCTTTGTAACCATGTCTCTTACAGGTGCCATTTATGGTCCTTATACACACTCAGTACAGTAATATTACGTTGAAGCAGAGTACGTATCACTCCGCGAGGCTCCTCGTAGCTGTAATGCTCCAACAATCCATCAAGCGGTGCGGCCTCGTAGCTGAGCAAAGTCGTACCAAAACATCTTTTGAAAGGTTTCTGAGCGCCGTGTAGCACATAAAATCGGTTCGAGGTCAGTAAGCACAACCAGAATTCATCCATAAGGCGCACTGTCGATTTATGAGAAAATTACAGGATTTTAAGTGCAGAAAATATAGTTTATGGTTTTCCTTTGATCTTAGCAAATATCTACGCCTCTAATTGGGACGATCACAGATTTTTCACTAATGTCTTTGCGCGGCTCCCCAATATGTCATCACACAATATCATCTTTGAGGGAGACCTAAACTGCTCATTATCTGCTATGGACCACAGTTCACACAGAAGTACACTTAGTCCAAAGTCAGCATGCGTCATTCAGAGCTTTCTTGATAATTATGGGCTGGCTGATGTATGGAGATTTCATAATCCTGCTTCACATCAATACTCTTTTTTTCTAATGTCCATAAAACATATATTTGTATAGAAAAACATCTCCCTTTAGTTACAGAATGTGATTATAAGACTCTGGTGATTTCTCCTCTTGTTTTTTCAATGTGTATTCCTGATGCCTGCTCCAACTATCAGCCATGGAGATTCAACTCAGTGTTGTTAGCAGATGAAGAGTTTGTCAGTTACAAAAGGTCTCAAAGAGATTTTTTTTCTATCAATCAGACCCCAGAGATGTCATCATCAGTCATTTGGGAATCTCTAAAAGCATCTGAGAGGCCAAATAATTTCATTTTGTGCCGAACAGAATAAAATAGCGACCGAGCGCCTCTCTCAGTTAGCTGATGAAATGACTAAACTACATGCTGTGTACAGCCACTCTCCTGAGCCTGTATTATATACACAGCGGTTACAATGACAAACTGAATACAATCTCATATCTACAAAACAGGCTGAGTCAAAGTTGCAGCTGCGCTTATGAACATGGAGAAAAACAGGCGAGTTATCAGCTCACCAGCTACGACTAAGAACAGCTAACCAACTATCCTTGAGATCTACAATGACCAGGGAATAAGGTCTACAGACAACCAAACTATCCTTGAGATCCACAATGACCAGGGAATAAGGTCTACAGACAACCAAACTATCCTTGAGATCCACAATGATTTCAATAAGGTGTTTGATATTCCCTCCTTGGGAGAAGATGCGATCGCTAGTCTGGAGGAACCTGTCTCTAATGTTGGAATTGAAACGGCCGTACGGAGCATGCAGTCTGGAAAATCTGCTGCCCCGACGGGTATCCATCTGATTTTTTCATAAAGTTTTCTGACCGACTGAATTCACTGTTAAAATCAACTTTTGAAGAATCCTTCCTCTCACAGTCGTTGCCTCCAACAATGCATCAAGCAGTGATGTGTTTAATTGTAAAACAGGAAAAAGACCATTTAGATTGTCGTTCATGTCGTTTAATATCTTTGTTCAACACAGACACCAAGATCCTGGCTCAAGTGTTGGCCCGTCGCTTACACAAGTATTTGTCCTCCATTATTTCACCAGACGGGCTTTATTAGGCACTCTTTTTTGAACATTAGAGCTCTATTAAATATCATTTATACCCATGTTAAAGGTGATACATTGGAAACTGTAATTTGGCTTGACGCAGAAAAGGCGTTGGATTGTGTGAGATGGGATTTTTTTTTTTATACGCTTAAAAAATGTGTCTTTAATTTTGTATCTTGGATAAAAGTATTGTATTGCTCCCCTCTAACAGCCGTCCGGACTAACAATAATCTGCCCCCCAGGACAGGGATGCCCTCTGTCTCCTTTTTGCCATTGAACTGCTAGCTGTTGCTCTGAGACAATGTGTTGGTGTTGAGGGAAAACATCGAGGGGGTATCGAACATGAAGTCTCTCTTTATGCCGACGACATGATTTTATTTATTTCCAACCCATCGAACAGCCTCCGCAAACTTTTGGATAGACTTACAATAATAATAATAATAATACATTTTATTTATAGGCACCTTTAAGAGCCTCAAGGTCACCTTAATGCATACTTAAGGAATTTGGGACAATTTCTGGATATAAAGTGAATTTTGGGAGGAGCGAGGCAAAGTCTATCTGTACGACAACTGGGGAGTTTTGTGTATTTTAGCCCCTTTTAAACGCAGCTATAACAAGTTTAAGTACTCGGGCATCTGGGTGACAAGAAAACCACAAAGACTTGTATAAAACTATCTTCCTTTATTGTCGAAGCTTAAAGAGGATTTTGGAAAATGTGAGTTTTGCCTCTTTATGTTTATGGTGGGGGTGCAGAACAAGGAGCAAAGATGAATGTGATGCTGAGTCAGCAGAAGACTTGGACTCATTTGATTACAGCTTTGATATCATTGATTTCAATATGTCCATTTCTGTCACACTTCACCTTTAAAAGTGAAGCCATGTGGTTCCTGGAAGGAAAAACACGACTTTTTCAAGTCTTTGTCCTGTTTTTATGAGAAATGTACGACTTTAATGTGAAACATTCAGAGTTTTTTCTCTTGTTGTGTTTGTTTGAAGCTGCTTCCTGTTGGCTTCAGCTGTTTGGAGTTTCCATTTTCTAAACTTCTACATTCTGAACCTTCTTCAGCTCTGAACAGATGATGAAACACTGAATGATTTCAAGCACTTTGTCTAATAAACTTACATCTTTCATTCTTTATACAGATTGGAGGACTGTGATTTGTCAGAGATCAGCTGTGATTATCTGGCAGCAGCACTGAAGTCCAACCCCTCCCATCTGAGAGAGCTGGACCTGAGTAATGACTACTCCTGGTCTTCGACTAAGAACAACCTGCAGGATTCAGGAGTGAAGCATCTGTGTGGTTTCCTGGAGAGTCCAGGATGTAAACTTGAAACTCTGAGGTCAGTCAGCATGTTTTAGTTGTGCTGAGATGAATATGATGTGAAAGTTGTGCTGACACTAAACTGCAGACATCAGGCTGATATTATACTGATCCACACTGAGGATCTTCATGGTAAAGTCTGTTTTCTTCTTCTCTGGTTTCGTCCATTGACTGCAGCAGAACAATGTTCACATTTTTTTTAAACAATGTCTTTTTTATTAAGAGGTTTCCTTTTATACACGTAAACATCAACGTATATATTATACATATAAACAGAAAGAAAAGAGAATGATTACAGATGATCTGTACATTAGGGTTAAGTAGTACATTTAAGCTGTGAAATGAGTTCAAAAATGTATCTTTGGCTGTGAAACAAAAGAAAAAAAAGAAAAAGAAAAAAGCGAAAGAAAGAGAAAAAAGAGAATATAAACAAATGTATAAAATATCCCAAAGTAACAAAATCCCTGCAAAACAATCCCATTCATTCCCACCCAGGTCACTTCCTGTACCCGCACACTGTATTTCCACACCTGACTTAAGAGAGTTTGCTGAAAAATTCTTATAGATTTTGAAAAGCATCAAGGAAGGGTCCCCACATGTCTTGAAATTTCCCAGTGGAGTTCTGAAGTGAGTGTCTTATCTTTTCCAGTTTTAGACAGGCCATGAGGTCATATAACCACTGTTTGTGAGTGGGAGGGGCAGCGTCCCGCCACCTCAGTAGGATTGCCCTCCTGGCCAACAGGGAACAGAATGATAATGCCTGTTTTTTAGAGGCCGGTAGAAGCACCTCATTCCCACTGATGCCAAACAGAGCAAGAAGGGGGCCGGGGGCCAGCGTCACACTGAGAATCCTGGACAGGGTACGAAAAACCTCTGACCAGAACTGAGTGAGATTGGGACAAGACCAGTACATGTGGACCAGTGAGGCTTCAGCAGTTTTGCATCTGTCACAATATGGAGAGATTTCAGGGTAGATACGGGATAATCTGGATTTTGAGAAATGGGCTCTATGCACCACTTTGAACTGGATTAAACAATGGCGGGCACATAGTGATGTTGTGTTGACATGTTTGAGTATAGAGGCCCATGTTTCGTCAGAGATTGTCATGTTTTAAGTCTTCTTCCCACAGTGTCTTGAGCTTGGATGAAGAGGTATGTGTCAAATTTAACATTTTATTGTAAAGCAAGGAAATCAGCCCTCTATTGGTGGGATTGAGTTGTAGGATAGTTTCTAGTAGTGTAGGCTCTGCTGGAGGGCTTGAGCCTGAAGTCTGGGAACAAATAAAGTGCCTGACTTGCAAGTATCTGAAAAAGTGTGATGGTGGAAGAATATATTTATTAGCAAGTTGTTCAAATGATGCTAGTTTGTTGGCTATGAATAGGTCCTTGAAGCAAGTTATTCCACTTCTGTGCCACTCCGCAAACCCACCATCCTGGGTAGAAGGTTTAAAGAGATGGTTAGATGCAATGGGGCTGAGAAGGGAGAAGTCACAAAGTTTAAAATATTTCCTAAACTGGCCCCATATTTTTAATGAGTGCACCACTACAGGGTTGGGAATGAAGTTGAATGAAGAGGATGAGAGTGGAGAACAAAGTGCAGGTGGTAAGGATATACTGTTGTCACTATGCAATTCCATAGTGACCCAGTCAGGACAACCACTCCGATTATGGTAAAAATACCAAAACACCAAACATCGTATGTTAGCAGCCCAATAATAAAAACGAAAGTTGGGAAGTGCAAACCCACCCTCAATTTTAGATTTTTGAAGATGCATCTTATTAAGCCTTAGGCGTTTACCCTGCCACAGATAAGATGAGATGACAGAGTCCAGCTTATTGAAAAAAGTGTTGGGAATGAAAATGGGTGTGGCCTGGAAAAGGTATAGAAATTTGGGTAGAATGGTCATTTTAATTGAATTGATACGTCCTACCTGAGACATAGAGAGTGGTGTCCAGTGGGTAAGGGACCGCTTCACTTGGTTCAGCAATGCACTCACATTTTCTGTGAAAAAGTTTTTATGTTTTTTTGTCACTGTGATTCCCAAATATGTAATTTTTGTCCTTTCAACTCTGAAGGGCAAGCAGGTGAAGTCTAACATACTGGCTTTGCTACTTAGCGGGAAGAGCTCACTTTTATTAAGGTTCAGTTTATACCCTGAAATCTGACCAAATTGACTAAGCAGATTCAATGCAGATGGTAGTGAGGCTAAGGGCTTAGAAATAAAGAGCAGGAGATCATCTGCATAGAGCGAGAGCTTATGTTCTGTATTGTTTCTCCAAATGCCGTGTACCTCTTTGCAACTGCGGAACGCAATGGCAAGGGGTTCTATGGCCAGATCAAAAAGCAGGGGGCTGAGAGGACATCCCTGGCGTGTGCCTCTGTGAAGTTTGAAAGGTTTTGACAATTGGAGGTTAGTTCGTATTGTAGCAGATGGTTGAGAATAGAGTAATTTGATCCATGAAGTAAATTTTGCTCCAAAGCCAAATCTATCAAGGACTGCAAAGAGATAATCAAACTCAACTCGATCAAAGGCCTTTTCAGCATCAAGCGAGACCACACATTCATCAGAGTCTGTAGAGCTGGAGTAGACTATGTTAAATAGCCTCCTTATGTTAAAATATGAATGACGACCTTTAATGAAGCCTGTCTGGTCTTTCGAAAAAATTTTTGGAAGAACTATTTCTAGTCTACGGGCAAGTATCTTGGCTAATATTTTAACGTCTGTGTTCAGTAGAGAAATGGGTCTATAGGAGGCACATTCCAACGGATCTTTTCCTTTCTTTTTAATAAGTGTAATACAGGCTTCATAGAATGATCGAGGAAGAGATCCTTGTTCCTTGCAGTCTGTGAGGGTTGCACTAAGCTGCGTGGACAGTAATGAAGAGAAGTGTTTGAAAAATTCTGACGGAAAACCATCCGGACCCGGACACTTACCAGATTGCATCGAAGCTATAGCCAAGGAAACTTCTAACTGGCAGATGGGTTCATCCAGCCTTGTTTTAAGTTCTGGTGGAATTTCAGAAATGTTCACATTTCAAACAGTGATACTCAACGTATGGCCCGCGGCCCACACGCTGCCTGCCCACCTTTCCTGATTCAGAGAGAGGGGACCCTGATTAACTGTGTAGCTTCTTCCTCACAGTTCTAAGTATCAGACACAACAATGAATAATCCACAGCTGACTGTCTTTAGCAGGTCAAAGGTCACGGCACACAGCAGACAGTCAGAAATATTCTAACTCTGATCATTTATCAGTTGTGACACTGTGAGACTTGATCAGAGGTGTGATCATCACAGCAGAGGCCTTTGTGTCAAAGTCACTGAGGATCAAACAGAAACACATGAAGCAGATTTTCCTCTTCTGGCTTTTTATAGCAGATAACCTTCAAAATATTCTGCAGTCGATCAAAAACTGAAGCAAACCATGAATCAACATGTGAACATGAGCTGATGCTGCTGAAGTGAAGCAAAGTTACAGAGGTTTGATTACAGACACAGCTGAGAGTTTGTAATCTGTCATCATTTTAAAAAGTTTCCATGGAACAGCAGAAATGAGGCTTTACTGTCAGAGGCCGACAGCACTGAACACAACAGCAGACTGGTGGCTAATAAACAGTGAATGATGCAGAAACAGATGTTTGAAGCTGTTCTTGGAGTACACTGAGAGAGAGAGCTGTGCAGGCAGGAACAGCCAAAGTCAGAGAGAATTCATGAGCATATTTATCAAACGTGAAGCAGAGTTTGGATCTTCTTTTGCTGCTGCTTCACTCAGTTTTGGTTGGAGACAGATGAAACCTGCAGCTTCAGGATCTGTGAGCTGTCCACTTTCAGCCCCGACGGCGTGTCCGTGTACGTGCCGTCGAGTGAACGATCCACGCTCTGTGTTTCCATCTTTGTGTGTTTAGCTGCTCTCATTTACTGTTTTAGCTGTTTGCTGCTTGTTGAAATAGTTTGTGAGCTTTAACCTGAGATTCTGGCAAAATACATTTATATTAAACATCGATTCAGGATTGAATGAATCAACATCGTTTTATTCAAATTAAAACCATTTAAATGGGAACATGAATTTTTTACAGCCGCCTCTAATGCTGGGTAATGTCAGCTGGTCCATGTGCAGCTGGCTGTGAGGCTCAGGGAGCGTCTACAAAGTGCAACACTGAAAGAACATCATCCATAAATATTGAGTAAGAACTGGACTCTCATACAGCGAGACTCAAATGCCTTTAAACATCAGCTTATCCTGCTGATCCAAGTCCAACACTGAGTTTGTAAAAACATGTTTGTCAATCATTTTGTTTGGTTTCTGAGGAAAATGATTCAATAACTTGCTGCTAATACACAACATTTCATCATATTTCCTCATAACCCTCTTTTGTCTGACCATTTGATCCCATTTGAATTTGCAATAAAGGATCCACAGAGTTTGGTGACAATAATGACAGTAGATGTTTGTGTGAAAGTGCTGGAAGCAAATGAGTGTGTGATGTTCTTTCAGTGTTGCACTTTGTAGACGCTCCCTGAGCACTGGTCTCACAGCCAGCTGCACATAGAGACCAGTGTTGTTAGTCCAGGTCAGAAGATGACTTGTTGGAATGAAAATGAGCTTGTAGTTTGTCTGCTTTAATAATGTGACTGGAAAAAGGTGTTGGACTTCAAATATGTCCATTTCTGTCACACTTCACCTTTAAAAGTGAAGCCATGTGGTTCCTGGAAGGAAAAACACGACTTTTTCAAGTCTTTGTCCTGTTTTTATGAGAAATGTACGACTTTAATGTGAAACATTCAGAGTTTTTTCTCTTGTTGTGTTTGTTTGAAGCTGCTTCCTGTTGGCTTCAGCTGTTTGGAGTTTCCATTTTCTAAACTTCTACATTCTGAACCTTCTTCAGCTCTGAACAGATGATGAAACACTGAATGATTTCAAGCACTTTGTCTAATAAACTTACATCTTTCATTCTTTATACAGATTGATGAACTGTGATTTGTCAGAGATCAGCTGTGATTATCTGGCAGCAGCACTGAAGTCCAACCCCTCCCATCTGAGAGAGCTGGAGCTGAGCTGGAACGACAACCTGCAGGATCCAGGAGTGAAGCATCTGTGTGGTTTCCTGGAGAGTCCAGGATGTAAACTTGAAACTCTGAGGTCAGTCAGCATGTTTTAGTTGTGCTGAGATGAATATGATGTGAAAGTTGTGCTGACACTAAACTGCAGACATCAGGCTGATATTATACTGATCCACACTGAGGATCTTCATGGTAAAGTCTGTTTTCTTCTTCTCTGGTTTAGTCCATTGACTGCAGCAGAACAATGTTCACATTTCTAACCTTCAAAGAAGAAGAAAAATCCTCCACTGGAAAATTCACTGTGAAACTCTCAAACTCTTCGTTCCACCTTAAAGTCTGTCTGACACTGAAATCCAAAGCAAAATGTGCGTTTGCTTTACAGACAGCAGTCCAACACAAACATACACACATCATCCAAAACACAGTCCAACATCCAAATCTCCTCCACTGCCAGCATGAATGATGGGAAAGAGAAGGAGGAACACTCTGACATTCAGGGTTAGAATGAGTTTCATCAAGCAGACTGTGAAGATCAAAGCTGCATTAGAAAGCTTACATGAATGAATGAGTGGACAGAAGTGGACAGAGATCATCTGAAGCACTTCAAAGGCTTTAAATCAGCACATTTCTCTTTATTCTTTATCAACTCTGTTAGTTTCTCTCAGTTTTCTGTGGAATGAAGCTAACAGCAGGCTAATAAGATGCTGACCAATAGGTTTCTATTAAAGGTTGTAATTTGTATATGAAAAAGTGCTTTGGCTCAGCAGGGATCAGCTTACAGGTAGAATACAGCTGCTGGATGGGATTAGCATGTCATAGCTATCTACCAAACTGCTAACTGGGGGATTTCAGGCCATCTATGGATCATTTTTGCTAACTGTTTATTCAGCTTAGGCTCACAGGGCTGCAGCCTGTGCCCTAGCTGTCATAGGGCAAGAGGCGTGGTCCACCTGCACAGGTGAGCAGTCCATCACAGGGCCAACAGAGAGCGACAGAGAAGCACTCTCTCACATCCACACCTACAGCCAATTTAGAAGCACCAATGAACCTAAGCAGCATTTCATTGGACTGTGGGAGAACATCCAACCTCCACAGAAAGGCCCAGCTGACCAACAAGCTTCAACCTACAACCTTCTTGCTTTAAGGCACTAGTGCTAACCACTTTTCCCCATTTCAGCCCAAATCCTGCATCTTCCTGTTTCTGACTCCAGGCCAGCTCCACTAACACTTTCTCATCAGACACTGCCACCTAGTGGAGGAAGTCTTAGTTCCATTTGAAGCTTCAGATTACAGTTAGTTCCTTTACAAAGAGGTGGAGGTGGTGGGGCCACAGCACCACCATCACTGAGTGCCATAGGACACTTAACCTTTGTTTCCATATGCTGGGAACTTGCTGTTGTTCCCAGGAGGACTGGAAAATGTGTGAAAATCTCCCAGTCAGTTCCTCACAGCACACTTTGTTATATTCTGGTCTCATTCACGACAGACTCCAGAATATCTATTTCCCACCCAACGGGGTAGTAAGTTTTATTAACAAGTCATGCGACTCAGATTGGTCCTCTGCCATGTACAACAGCAACATACAGCCTAACCATCCTTACTTGTGTGACACTCTAAAACGTCCGTGCAGCAACACAATCTATTGTGGAACAAAACATCTTGCAAACAATAATTCACATTATTACATCCCTTCTCTTTCTTTTTTTTTTTGTCCTTCTTCTCACTGAAGGACCAAACAATATGAAACACTCAAAGAATACAAGAGCATTCCACTTATTCAAACATGTACATTTCTGTAAGCTGTAGTGAACATCAATATCCACAGAATACACAACTCTTCCCCTCAAACAATAAACAATAAATCCTCATTATGTAACATAGTCCTTGTACCGAAGTGGTGGAACCACTTTGCGGCCTGACCTTGTCCTGACACCCCCTGACACCTCGTCAGTCTTGATCTGCCGCTCACGAGTGTCTGAAGGAGCTGTCACTGAGCTGCTCAGTGCCCGAGTGACTGTTATGGCATTTTCTTGATCCATCACGCCTGCATGTCTCAGGTGCCTCCGATTCCTCCTCAGGACACTTCCAGAGTCCAACTGAACCTCATAGGACCTCGGGTCAACAGTCCCAATCACCACTCCCCTGCTCCAAGTGGAATGGCGGTCAAAAGGCTGAACTCTGACACTGTCCCCTAGCTTCAAAGAGTCCATGTCTCGTGCTGATCGGTCATAGCACAACAGGCTCCGTTGTAGGGCTTTGTTTAAGGGTTTTGGATCTATGCACACTCTTAAGTCCCCACTCTGCTTTTGGACCACAACCATCCCACTGATCCAGTCTGTGCTGCATTCTACTGGTGTAATGATCCCTCTGCGCTGAAGATCTTGCAGCTCCTTTTTTTAACGGCTTTATCGTTGCAATAGGGACACGCCGTTTTGGTAACTGCACTGGTTTCACAGTTTCATCCACCTCGAGCCTTAACTCTCCCTCCAAACAGCCATCTCCTGTGAAGACATCGGCATACTCTGCTTTAATCTGATCCATGTTCCACTCATTGGCTGTTGGGTGCTCTGAAGTAACGATGCTGTCCAGTTTCAAGATGTTTTCATAGTGTACTTTTATGAGTTTCATCGCTTCGCTGGCTCTCTTGCCCAGCAGTGGTACTTTACAGTCTTTGTCAACCACTTGAAACTCCAACCGATACAGTTTCTGATTTCTCGGGTTACGTAGCTTAACTTTGCATTTTCCCAACGGCTTTATCTTACTTTTGTTGTACATCATCAACACTGTCTGTGTGTCCTCCAACTGTGTGTTCGGGCTTAGCATGTGGATTGGCATTACATTACAACTGGCACCACAGTCAATCTGAAAATTTACAATCTCTTTGCCCATCAGCATGCCTGCAAAGAGTTGAGTGCCTCTCTCTTTGTCAGTGTTCTTTGTAGTTGAAGCATGTGTGTCTGCCTCTGTAACACAGAGAACGTCCTCATACTCATCACTCTCACATGCTGTCACGTTGTGTACATTCGTCCTTCTCTTCTGCTCTGAACATGCCATGCATTTAACTGCAAAGTGGTTTTCTCTGCCACACTTTTTACATTTCTTCCTGTATGCTGGACATTTTTCTTTCTTTTTTTCATGTGTTCTGCCACAAAACTTACAGTCCACTGCGTCGCCGATCCGTTTCTGGCGCGCAGCTCCACGCACAGCATGCACCTCCTCCACTGCAGCTCCCGAAATGGTTTTGCTGTTTTCCCGCGACAGCTCCGCGGCTCTGCAGTGCTGTATGCATGCATCCAGTGTCATGTTTTTCTCACGCAGCAGTCTCTTATTACTCCAAAATTGCACGTTTTTGTCAGCAGCTTTAACTCCGTCACATAGCTGTCGATTGTCTCACTGGCGCCTTGGTTTCTCGTGAAGAACCGATAACGCTCCACAGTTTCATTAACTACAGGATTGCAATGATTGTCAAACTTCTCAATAATGTCCTTAACTGTCCACCGATCTCTCGCTGTGTCGCCCATTAGCGTGTCTAGCAGCTCCCTGCCGCTCTCACCAACGAGATAACTGAACAAGCTTACTTTTTTCTGTTCGCCGTCTGAGTCCATGGTCAGCTCCACATAGAGCATAAACTCGTCCCTCCAGGTCTTCCATGTCCGTGATAGGTTACTGGAGTCCAATACCAGCTTCGGCGGCGATTTAAGGCCCTCCATGCCTCGCGGCGGTGCTAACTCGATTAGCCGCTAGTTGCTCACCGCTCCGACAGGCGTCTCTCGGGGGTTCACTCCGGCCGTGCAGCTTGCTCCGCTGCCACCATGTTATATTCTGGTCTCATTCACGACAGACTCCAGAATATCTATTTCCCACCCAACGGGGTAGTAAGTTTTATTAACAAGTCATGCGACTCAGATTGGTCCTCTGCCATGTACAACAGCAACATACAGCCTAACCATCCTTACTTGTGTGACACTCTAAAACGTCCGTGCAGCAACACAATCTATTGTGGAACAAAACATCTTGCAAACAATAATTCACATTATTACACACTTCAATCATTTCCCTCCCACAGCATCAGGACCAGGGCTTTTTCTCTCTTTGGTCCCACTAAGAGATTTCCACACAAACACCTCATCAGTGGGACTCTCAGAGCTACCAGCCCTTTGCTACAATCACAAAGCTCTTCATTGAAATCAATGATATCAAAGCTGGAATCAAATGAGTCCAAGTCTTCTGCTGATTCAGCATCACATTCATCTTTGCTCCTTGTTCTGCATCCCCACCATGGACTTCATTCCTTTCCAAGCCAGCCTTGAGTGTCCTTTATTCAGCTCATCCTCTGCTTTACTTTTACACCTGATTTTAGCTGCTTTATCTCTCTTTCAACAGGTTTCTGTGCCTTAATCTTTTTCTTCTCTCCCTCATAACAAGACAGCTTCTTCTGCCTGAGAACATGTTGGAGTGATTTACTAATCCAGGGCTGCTTATTGGGGAAAATACTTCCTGTTTGCAAAGTAATCCCCATTTTTCCCAGAAAGAAATGTCAGTAGAAATCGATGATCTAAGTGAGAACATGAGCCTTTAAAAAGTCCCAGTGGGTGCAGTCAAAGCAGTCCCTCAGTCCCAGTATAGAGTCTTTGGTCCAGACTGGAACAGCTGTGTGCCCAGTTTGAGCTCTCTTCAGTGCTGTGACCTGACAGACCCAGAGGGGCCATCACATCACATTTAGAAGCTCCCCTGATGGAGCCACAACACATGTCCAATACTTAGTCTGTCTTGTTGGACCAACTGGAAGAAATGATTCAAGGACTTAGTCACAGAACAGAGATTCAAATCTCCAAAATCCAACTGGCTGCATCAGGACATATAGTCTGAAACTCTGCACAGTTTCCTGTTTGAAGCTGCTTCCTGTTGGCTTCAGCTGTTTGGAGTTTCCATTTTCTAAACTTCTACATTCTGAACCTTCTTCAGCTCTGAACAGATGATGAAACACTGAATGATTTCAAGCACTTTGTCTAATAAACTTACATCTTTCATTCTTTATACAGATTGATCGACTGTGGTTTGTCAAAGATCAGCTGTGATTATCTGGCAGCAGCACTGAAGTCCAACCCCTCCCATCTGAGAGAGCTGGACCTGTATGGAAACAACCTGAAGGATCCAGATGTGAAGCAGCTGTCTGATCTTCAGCAGAGTCCAGACTACAGACTGGAGACTCTGGTGTAAGTAGAGTGATGGAGTGAGTGGGTGGTGCTGTCAGCAGTATTGTACTAAACACAGTCAGTATGAAACAAAGATCCAGTGTTTCCTGTAAAGCTGCAGCTTCTCAGTGAAGCTGTGAGAGGAGAACGGTGACAGGCTTCAGGATTGGACACAAACACTTCCTGTTTCTCACCTTTATGGTCACCATAGTAACGGCTGACACGCTCTGATCAAACACTGTCAACAGCCAATCAGCTCTCTGAACAAAGCAGCACGCAGACCAATGACTGCATTGATTTCCAAGTTTAAAGCAGTGAAGAACACAGTCTGTAGGTGAGGAAGAATTTAGTGAGAGCAGATGTTTGGATGGAATTCCTCCAGTTAACAGCTGGAACCGTCCATCTGGATTGTTGGGCTTGTTGTTGGGGTTCCTACAGAGCTCAGAGTGGACACACCAAGGTTCTTCTAATGAATGAAAGTCCAAACTCAAACTAGGAGGGAAAAACATTTTCAGCAACTTCAATAAAAATCCAAAAATTAGAAAAAGTGAAGCAACA
Organism: Simochromis diagramma; assembly: GCF_900408965.1. Taxonomy (NCBI): domain Eukaryota; kingdom Metazoa; phylum Chordata; class Actinopteri; order Cichliformes; family Cichlidae; genus Simochromis; species Simochromis diagramma. The sequence continues at coordinate 198,229 of NW_024387179.1, read as the reverse complement.
ATGAGTCCTAGTACAGTCCCAGCACTGACGTCCCTGCTGCTCTTTATACTGGATGTGCTGCATCACTGACTGACAGCTGATGAAGAGTCTCTGGAAACACTCGTTTATCTCCTCTGCTCTTCCTCCTTCTCTCTGCAGGTGGAGGATATGATGGTAAACAGGACGGTGTGTGTGCTGAGAGAGGAGCAGCTGTGTCCTGATGATCCAGAGAGGTTGAAGCAGCAGCAGCTTGTGTGTAGAGACGCTCTGACTGGGCCATGTTACTGGGAGGTGGAGAGGAGAGCTTCATCCAGCAGTGACTGACAGAGGAATGAAGTGCAGATGACTGTCAGTGCTGCAGAGTGAACTGCTCTGAGAACAGCTCCACTGTCAGACACAATGTAGAGTCCAGCATCAGCCCTGTGTGTCCCTCTGGATCTGACAGAGGATCATCAGTGTATCTGGACTGCTCTGCTGCTGCTCTGTCCTTCTACAGTCTCTGCACAGTCTCTGTCTCACTCTGGAAAGATTTTACAACTTGTTGTAATTACAGAACATTAATATAATATTCAAACATGTGATCTTCTCTTTATTTCTGAATCTTTACCAAATAAAGAAAAACCAAACTAACAAACAGAAGCTGTCGTGTCCTTTTTCACCACATCTGTGAATCTTTTCTGTGTTTTTCCTCTTTTCCTCCTTCCTGCAGCTCCATCTTCATCATTCTGTGTCCAGTATATGTGAACACGTCCAAAGCATCTGAGCCTCATGTTACCCGTTTGTGTGAGTTACGCCTGTCGTTGTGTTGTGGTGTATAAATAAGGGGCAGGAGACAGCGCTGGATCTCTGAGTTCTTTACTCTCAATTTCTGCAACATCTGCAATATCTAGAAATGCAAACCTGTGAGCTGTGTGTGTTGTGCGTCTGCTCGGCCACCTCTCCTCCGGCCATGCTGGAAGCAGCTGTGCGTTTGACAGTTTTATCGACTCGACAATAATCGAACAAATTAAATGTTCAAAAATATCAACTTAAGCACTTCAAAGTCAACAAAAAGCTTAAAACAATGAAATAATATTTCACTGAAAAAACAACAGCTCATAAGAACGATACACAAAATAATACAGAAACAAACAAATAAAAGTTATTAACCAGGATCCATGTTTTTGTCACAAACACTGAATCAGCTGATTCACTCTTTATGTTTCTGAGTTTGTTTTGTGATTATAGTTCTGGTTTCTGTTTCTGTGTCTTCACTGTGTCCCACGTCTCCTTACTTTGGACTCTGTGTTATATTTCCTGTTTTACTTTGACAGTCCTGTGTTACTGTTTCCTGTCTCGTGTGTGTAATTGGTCCCAGCTGTGTTTCCCTCCTGCCTCCCGTTCCCTGATTACTAAACTGCGTCCACGCCGCCGGCGCTCCTCTCCACAGCTGGATTCCAGGATTTCAGAGCATCCAGCTGTGGTGAGTGATGGAGACACTTTCTCTGCTCCCTCAGTAATCAGGACAGTTTATTGAACATCAGAGGACATAAAGGACTGTTTTTCACCTGCCCGTTCTGAACCTGGACATTAAAGACTGCTGGCTTCAAGGACATTAATCCCAGTGTCAGCCAGCCAATAACAGCCTGTGTTTTTCAGCTCTTTAGGAGTCAGAAATGAGAAAGACACAGACTGCTAACCGCTCCCTGCAGGAAATAAGCTCCGCCTCTTCCTTTCCTGTATATGAGTGATTTGATTCTGACATGAGACACAATGAGTTTCCTGTTTATTGTGACTTAAAGTGAGCAGCAAAGACACTAAACTGTGTGTTTCCAGCTGAAGCTGCTTTTTGTGTTGCTCCCACAATCCTGTCTGAAACAGTCAGTGAGGAAAACTCAGTTTATGCTTCCAAGCTCATTGTGAGAGGGCACATTGTGTTCCTGCAAGTGCTGATTTTGTCTGCATCCCTGAGTTTAGTGAGCTGCCTCCAAGGACTTGTGAAGCCCAGTGTGTTAAGGCTGCATCTCCCAGATGTTTCCACCTTTCCAGCAGAGACGATAAATGTTCCCACAAAGGCTCAAAGACTGTTTGATTTTCTGAGTGTTGACCTCAAGAGATTGCTCAGTGAGCACCTGAGTGTTTCTGGGACATCGGACACTAACTGGAACTTCAAGTCTGGTTCTGAAGCTGCACATGCAAAGACTGTTTCTGGCTGTAGAGACCTGGCTGTTCCAGGGATTGTAACCTCCCCAGAGGCTGAGCTGCTGACCTCAGCTGACTCTGGAGCCTTGAAGGTAACTAAGTTTGCACCGCTCGGGTGAGCCATCTCAGCTGCAACAGCCTCCACAGAGAGCTCACGCAAGCTTACCCAGCCTGCTGAGGATTTTATGCTGCTGCAGCCCAAAATGGGCTAAAATCGCCCCTGTTAACAAATAACATCCCAACAGTAACTTTTATGCTTATTGTAGCTGTTAGCTAAAAACACTAATTTAGCCTAGTTTGCCCTGAATTCAGCTTTGACAAACGTGATCGACTGTTTCCAGTCTGCCCAACAAGGACGTGGTGCTGAATGCATCCAGACCCCTGCTGACTGTCTTTGCAGCTTCGGTCAAAGGTACAGTGTCCACTGTGACCCTGAGAGCAGGACACAGCCAGAGGTGAGTCAGCAGTTACAAACTAAATGCTGCTGACATGAATCAAACTGCTGGATAACCCACTGCTCATGAAAATGGCACCTTTCTGTTGCTTTTTGAGATTACTGAGAATATTTGAATTGTGACTCAGATGGCAGATCCAGGCTCTCAGCCTCCAGCTGAAACTTCCAGTCCTCCCCCAGCCAGAAGCTCTGATGCTGGGCTGAGAGACTTTGATCCTTCCCTGGATCCAGAAATCCAGGAGGGAGAAGGAGAACAGGACCTCCTTCCTGATCTGGAGAGGCCTGAGGGAAAGAAAGATGGAGCAGACAGAGCTTTGAACAAATCCAAACCTCCTGAGCTTCACCTCCACAAAGGTGCAGACACTGATGCACAGATTCACATGTGACACCTGCAGCGTCCAGCTTGTGCCGCTGACATTATCTCCACTCTGATACAAGCCTCATTCACTCGCTCACACACGTTCATACAATCACCTTTTCCTCACAGTCACACACATGAATGTAATGAGGGGAACTCGGGGTTCACTGTCATTCCTCAGGATCCTTTGATATGCAGACTGGAGGCTCTGTGGATGAAACACCGACTGTCTGAAGCACTCTGAAGTCTTCATGATGGACTTCATCCTGATTAACACTACAATACTTGTTAGAGGCCTTTTATATGTAATAATATTCTTTTCCATTAAAGCTCTGAACATTCTCACTCTTTCTTGACCAGGTGTGACAGGTGAAGGACACCGGCGAATAGGAGGACAGAAGCTGAGAGCCATTAGTCACATGACTTCAGCTGCTGCTGCCTCACCAACCACTGGCCCCTCGGTGAGTCTAGAGTTACAGCAGTGACCACAGGAAGTGCACACGTGTGATCTAAAGCTACATGTGGGCCTGTGACCATCAGTCTTCTCACTGTGGTAGACGGGTTTGTGAGTCCCTGTGATGCTGGGAGTGTCCAGGACAGTCGCTCCTGATCGGGTCTCTCATGGAAAGCTGGTCCCAGGAATTCCTGGAAAATTCCTCCACAAAAGAGAACTGGGAACATAAGTGCAGAGTGACAGAGGTGCTCAGCAGCCCTGCTGTTATATGGGAATAGAACCAGAATAGTCGGCAACCACTTGAGTTAAGTTAGCCAAAGAGATGCGACTCAGACTGACTTCATCATGTTGGCAACGTGTCTGCATTGATAAATTCCAGTTATTGACAAATCAGAGAATAATTCCAGTCGTTCAGAGACAGATTGTGATTGTTTGGAGGATGTAATCGTTTCCCTTCAGGGAGCGTGTTGGACGCTCAGTGTCCGGGTGATTAGCTGGCTGATGCAACTACTTAGAATCAGTTTGTGAATATGAAGAAAATCAGTGCAGTCACTGGACAAACTCTGATTCTTCCTAGTTTCACTCTTGTTTCAGTCCAGTGTGACTGAGGTGGTAAAAAATGATCTGACTTTTAGCCACACAGCTGTCTGCTAGAGAAAAAGCCTTTGTGCACAACTTTCTTAAAGGCAAACGGCACCATGTTCACTGCAGCTGCAGCAAACGCAGCAAAGAGTGAAAGTTGGACTGAGAATGTTGTGACTGTTTCATGAGAAAGAGCAGGAAAACAACCATCACACACCCAGACACAGTGCTGGGATTAGAATTAGACTTTAGAGCCAAATGTAGGACAAAAGCTTTAATATGAAAGAGGAAAACCCAACAACAGCCAGAGCATGAAGCTCAAAACTACACCAATCACCAAGAAAGCTGACAGGCCTGTGACACGTCAGAGACGCCGTTCAAATCATAAAGAAGTTGGTTTATTGACAAAATGTAAAAAACCAAAAGAATCAAGTCAACCTTCAGTTTAGAGCGAGTAGACCAATCAGGCACAGCAGCAGCTCTAGAATAAGCAACAATTTGATGTCTTACAAACAACCTTTCATATACACACATACATATGGCTCATATGCTGTTTAAAAAGGGCTCAAAGACCCAACAGATTACACAAAGTATAAAAATACTTTCATTCAGACAACAGTCAGCTGTGCACGAGACAGAGAGCCGACTACAGTTAGTAACATGGACTCACTTTGTTTCAGACACGACACAAAGTAACACAAAGCCACAAAGAGCAGAAACATCAAAGAGGAGGCAGAGCAGCAGCAACTCTCCATGAGCTGTGAGGCTAACAGCCACCCACACTTCCTGTGATGCATAATGACAACAACATTAACCTGAAGGATGATAACAACAGAAAGAAGTCTAAGCTAACGTTACACAGCGCTCACACAGCGCTGACTGTACAGGCCTCACACAGCTACGACCTGCATCCACAACACCTGATTCTACTGAACACAAACAAGTTAATGATATATGAGCGATCCAGGGAAGGCTTCCAGGAAGGTGAGGATCCAAAGACAGCTCTACAACAGCATCAGTCAGCAACAATGTTACTAATCACTGACTCTTTCATCCTTTTATACTCAATCAAAAAGTGCTGTGTTCACATTTGTTTCTGCTGAAATCCAGAGACTGAAAATGCGTCTTTTTAATGTTTGAATAAACTGACTGAACTTGTCACGAGTCCAACCGTGAGGAACACTTCCCCCCATGACACATCACAGGACAACGTCTCAGTGGAGGGGGGACAGTAGCTCAGTTTAGGCAGTCACACTCAGAATCGATGCCTCCAGTCAGGGTCAAACGTGGTCCTCAGAAACCTGCAGATGTTTGGGCCAAGCTCTCACTGGTCTCTGCGTCTGTAGACTGAGCTGATGTTTCTCCAGGTGTCTGGTAAAAGGACGATGCTGCTGTCCAATGAGGCGAGGAGAGAAGTAGCCAAACAGGCGAGAGCCGTGAAGGAGGAACGGCGGGCAGCTCTGGATGCCCGACATAAATACCTGATGAGCAGGCTGGCAGACGCCGGCAGCCTGGAGGAGGCGGCGGTGGAAGACGCCATCGTCTCTGATGACAGAGTAAGTTCAGAGACGTGATCCTTCCTCAGAGTTGAACCTTTGAGTCATTAATGTCTGATTCTTCCAGTTCAGTCTGATCCATGAATTCTTTGCTGCAAACGGATCCAAGAAGCTGATTTTCTTCTATCAGGATGTCAAACAGGTAACTTTGATCCCATTTCAATGACTGACACATGAAGGTCTAACCGCTCTTCATAATCTGCTGTCCTGTTTGTTGCAGCGTACTTTGTTTTCATAGCTTTTAATATCTGCCTTTCTCCCAGAGTCTGTCCTCCCGTCAGTCTTCCTTTGTGGACGCATCAAACTCAGCTGTGGCTCAGAGGAAACTCTTCCTCACTACGGGGAACTCTGAGGTTGGCTTCAGTTTTTTATGTTTAGTTCATGTGAGAATCACAGAAAAATGCTGATATGAGTGGAAGCTTCTGCTGGGAAATTGGCAAAGAGCAGATTATTGAACAGCGAGGCAGACAGTTCATTTCAGTGATGCCAGTTTATTAGAAACGAGGACTGTGGGGCTGCTGGAAGTCAGGACGGCCGTTCTCTGGATAAACCTGACAGCTGAGGTGGAGACGGCTTCTTCCAAGCAAATGTCCTGAACACACCTGAGCTGAGGGTTACACAGAAACGTGTCTTAAAGCACGAGCCTGGATCAGACTCGAGGACTCAGAGCTCAGGTGTGTGACGTCACATTGATCCACCTCTCGGGGTTTTTGTATTCTGATGTATCTGATTTCTCTTTGAGCTCCAAACAATCCCGAGCCTACGATTCATCATCGTCCTGTTCAGAGATGATGAGCCTGAGCGTGTTTGTGTTTCCATGGATCAAACTGTGCTGCTTTGTTTGGTTAACGAGGTGATTAAAGTCTCTGAGCAAACACTGGATGACTGACAGCTGCAGGCTGAACATCAGGAGGTCAAGAGGCCGAAGTCCGAGGAGCTCAAAGCTCCACAAACACTTATTCACAGAAAAAAGGACTACAAACATGGAGGAGCAGCAATCAGAACATGAGCTAAAGGCTACATGCTAATAACATTTCCCCTGGATGTGGTTTTAACAGGATCATGAATGATGAAGTATTTAAAGTCAGTTCCAGCCTGAGTCGGTGCCGTGTTGGCAGCTCTGATATGCAGAAACGTTCAAACATGGGACAGGAATAAAAACACTCCTGTGACGTCAGAGTTTATGACTGATGACAAACTGTTGCTTGTTTTTAGAAACTTTGTTGATGCTTAAAATCAGGAAATAAAAGCTGAATAGATCCACTTCAAACAGGAGAAGCTTTCCAGTTTGCATCAGCTGGGAAACTCGCTCATATCCAGTGTTGGGCCAGTTACTTTCAAATAGTCATTCAAAATTAATTAAGTAATTCATTATAGTCACTAATTACTTCTTCAAAAAAGTAACTTAGTAACTGAGTGACAAGGTTCTAGATGTAATTAATTACTAGGAAAAGTAACTATTGTGTTACTTTAAAAATACCCTCTGGGCTCCAGGGTATAATCGGCCATTGTGAACTCCTTTTGTCAGGGTCCTGGGTCGCAGCGTTTTGTGTTTCCTTTTGGTTTCATCTTGTGTTTGGTGTTTATTCTGATTTTGTTTTAGTTCTTAGGGTTTGGTTCTTATGTTTAGTGCTTCCGTGTTTTATCAGCCCTGCCTGTGTCTGTCCTCTGTGCTCTGTTCCTGTCCTTGTGTTGTCAAACAGTCTGTGTGTTTCCTGTTTTACTTTGAAGGTTTGTGTCTTGTCTTGTGGTTCAGCTGTGCTCCCCTCCTGTGTGTCATCCCCTCATTACCTGGTGTGTATTTATAGTGTGTGTCTGCCTGTGTTGCTTGTGGCGCCGTCTGCATCTTGGGTCCTCGTTCATTCCACCACACGACTGCTGCCCCAGCCGTGACAACTTTTGATGTTTCCTCTACATTTACCTTTAAAAATTATTTACTTTGTCTTGTTTGGTCTCATTCTTTTCAGCACAACCTCACGTGTCTGAATCTGCAGTTGTGTTTTCATTTTGACAAACTGTATTAACACAATTGATGTAAAATCAGACAGAAAATAAAAAAGTTATATTTTTTACTGTAACAACCACAAACATGTTTAATGAATCATTTTCATAACTTTAAATGTAAATATAAACTTGGAAATTATACACACAAGTTTTGCAAACAACAAAGTTATTTGCAGCCATTTACCTTTTACCCTTTTTTTTAATAACCATTAAACTATTTCCAGAACAATCAGCTGTTCTGCATTCAATAAGACGCCACACAAATTATTTGTGCGACTCCAAAATAATAATTAGTGTCCAGTATAAAGGAGAAGATCACAGCCTGATACCTGCAGGTCTGACAGCAGCTCATAAGCAGAGAGTCTCGCTGCTGTCCTTAGACAGTAAACATGAAACTATTGAGGAACAAACAGGCGTATATATTGTTTATCATGACTCTGGTTTTACTGGCCTATCAACACAGTTTATAAACTGGTATATGTCACCTTGTTGCTTTGTCTGTAAGTGGTCATGTGATTGACCACGACTCCTTTATTCTTCCTCAGTCAAACAGCAGCACTCCTGCGATTCTTTTGCCCCCTGAGCTCCAGCTGTTGTGCCAAAAAGTGATGGTCTGTCTGCGGGAGCGCACAGCTGCTTAAAGCTGCAGCGCCCAGATTACTTACAGCTACTTCCTGCAGCTGATATAAGCTGCTGTAAGCTGAACACAGCTTCAACCGTCTGTTTGTTGAAAAATAGTAACGGACCGCCCCACATTTTCTTGTTAGTAATTGTAACGGCGTTGTAACGATAGGAATAGTAATTAGATTACTCTTTACTGAAAAAAGTAGCGCCAGTTACTCCCATCACTGGTAACCAGCAGCCTGCAGAGCTCTCCAACCACCCCGTCTTTAAAGCCCATGAAAGGTTTTGCTTTGCACGGTGAACTTTGGTGACAGAGTGCAGAGGAAGTGCTCTGTCTGCGTCACGTTAAAGGAACCTGAACTCCATCATGTTCTGTATTTCCAGCCTTTACTGGGGAAACGTCTGTTCTTCCTGAGAACCACTGAGAAGGCCATAACCTTGAAGGACATGTCCTGGTCAAACATGACTCCAAGGTTCCTCTCAGCGTTACTGGAGGCCACACCTTGGGCTCATCTGTACCTGCTGGTTTCTCTTTGTGGGCTTTGACTGTAGAGCAGCTGTTACATAATGATCCATGAAAAGTCTTATTTGTGTGCAGTGCTCCTCCTGATGCTTTTGGCTGTGAATAAGGTAAAAAGTGAAACAGGAAACACATTAACCTTTGTTGTTATTGCTGACCTTTGACCCTGTGCCCAGTCGTGGGGCTCTGTGCAGGACGGCGCCTCGTGTCCACACGTCCGGTCCTTCCTGTCCTCGGAAGCTTCTGTGGAAGCTGAAGGAAGCATCTGACCTGAGACGATGGCTTCTTTGAAATAATGAGTCCGTGTTCACGTGTGTTTAGAGGAACTCGTGTGTTTCGCTCTCAGCCAATAACAGTGAGCTGGTGGAGCGTCTGGAGGAGGTGTCGACCCTGTGGACCAATCAAATCAAGCAGGTGCTGACGGAGCGCGAGCAGATGAGGAAAGAGGCCGACGACGTCGGGCCGTCGGTCGAGCTGGAGCACTGGAAGAGCCGCACGGTGACCTTCAACAGGTAGACGCGTCCTCTCAGCTGGATCTCCTGCAGCGTCAGCATTTACAGGTTTCACTTTAAACTCAGTTTATCAAACATGATCTGACGTCTGTGGACAGAAGCTCCTCAGACCTGCAACAGTTTAGTCTCCACTCTGAGACTTCAGGACAAAACCACTTTTACACAATATAACTTTCTGTTCTTTCTCTTTCTGCTCTTTGAAGTTGAAACGTTCCAAAATATTCATGTGTTTGTTTGTATAATAGTTTTTAACCCTTTCATGCATGAATTATGACGACATCAATCAGGATTTATTCTTTAGTATTTTTATTCATCTTTAGGGATGAAAAAAGATTTTTGAACTTCATTTTTTTAAACATGTATTTTTCCATCTTGGTTTGAAGAAATGTTTTGTGCACTTACACTGGCTGACCAGTAGGTGGCAGGTATGGCGCGACACATCAGAGTCCAATGTAGAGTTTATGTGCAAGTACAACATCAGCACTGACACGAATACAAGCAAACAGCGTTTGAATAGCTGTAACTGTGTGTGTGTGTGTGTGTGTGTGTGTGTGGTGTGTGTGTGTGTGTGTGTGTGTGTGTGTGTGTGTCAGGCTGCTGCAGTGAGTCTCTGACTGCTGTAATCTGAATGCGGCGTATCAGCGAAGCTTCCACAGTGTCAGAGACAAACTGAGAGGAAACCTGAGAACAGACAGTTTGACTTCAGGTGATCAGTAACTGACTCTGAGTCAGAGCGTGTCAGCAGCGTCACGCTAACCTTTACACACGTGTGTGCGTGTTTTCAGGGAGAACTACATCTTCGGGAAGTTTGACTCTTTCTGCCGCCGTCTGGAGAAGATGGCCGACATGGCGTCCACGCTGGAGAGCCTGGCTGCTCTGCAGAGCATGAAGGTGGATGATTGTCAGAAACAAGTGACTCCATCAGATATTCATCAATGCACAATAATAATTATAATAAGACATTTATAATATAAAAATGGTCGAATTAAAGTCGATGCAAAGCTCCAGTGATGAATGGACATTTGTAATGATTTTGTATAAATGTATTTCCTCCTTTTATTATTTATTAATCGTGTCAAAAGTCTATTTTCCAGAAATGAGACGGATTCAAACTGAGCTCAGGTGTGTTTCAGGTGGAGGGCGTGGAGAAGATCTGTGTTCGCTACCAGACCATCGTCTCCACGACTGAGTCCAAGACCTGTGACGTCCTGGATCAGCGCAAACTGGAGGAGATTTCAAGGGGAAACAATAGAATCAGATAAACAGAATAACATACGAGACAAAATAGAAAAATACTGTATCTGTCATTTAGCCTGTATGACAATAATCATTTAATGATACTTTGAATCTCAGTGTTCACGTGAATCCTAGTTCGGTCTTCACAGTATTGGCCAACAATAACAATGATTGATTGGATCATTACTCACATTTCTTTTTTAAAATCAGCTGAGAAAAGATCTCATTTCAGTTTTTCATCAGAGGTGAAGGTCACCGACTGCCAGACAGTCACAGGACTTACAAAGATGCAGAAGACTTGATTTTCAGTCTCATGTGCATCCCTGTGCTCTGCTGCCAAAACTGAATCTTGATTTATTTGTAAATTCTGAAATGATTCTGATCATTCTCCACTTTTATTATTATGGTCTGTGTGTCAGATTGGGCCTGAATATTCTTCCAGATATGCTTCCTGACAGAAATCTGCTTCTTTTCTTAATCCTGTGTTTGTGGAGCAGCTTTGTGCTTTCAGTGTCTGTAAAAGTGTGTTAAGAAAACAAAACAGGCTCCACAGTGTGTTTGTGCTTTGGTGTTTTAATGGTTTCTTCTTCTTTGTAATAATAGAAAAGCTGGTGCTCAGAGGAAGAGGGCGGCTTTACTTGGTGTCAGTGACAGAAATGAAAAGAAGCTGAAATGAGTGAGAAGGACGATGAAGGAAACATCTGTGCTGCGTCTGCTCTGTAAGGAGAATCTCTGTGTTTCTTTGACTTCTTGCACTTTGACTGTCGGCTCTCCTGATAACTGATGATGGAGGAGAAGACATGAAAACAAAACAGCTGAATAGAAACTACTGACTCTGCAGGACCCGTTGTCCTCAGTCACCATGTTGACCTCAAAAGGTCTCAATCACAAATGTGGTGTTACAGATGTCACCAATTACAAGCCAAATGTTGTGTATTACAAATGTGTTATTATCATGTAGTTGTAAGTTTGTATGCTGTCTCATCATCACATCCTAAAATAAGAGCTCTTTAACACCTCAGCAGAGATCAGGTGCTGTTGTTCTTTTGAACACTTCACCTTTTAAAACACTGAAAATGATAAGAAATGAGAGGCAGAGTGAAGAGAAGGGGCTCGACACACATCCTTGGGGAGCCTGTGTTCAGTGTTCTTGTGCTGGAGGTGTTGCTGCCGACCTGTCTGCTGTCTTCCTCTCAGGACATCCAGCAGCCAGTGACACAGCGAGGTGCTGATGCCCAGCAGATCCAGTTTGTGAATGAGTTGCTGGGGAAAGATGGTGTTGAACGCTGAAGTCTGTGAACATCATTCTAACGTATGAGTGTCCAGATGTGTGAGGGCTGAATAAGAGGGCAGTTGAAATCACATCATCGGTCGAGCGGTTTGAGCGGTATGTGACTGACATGGATCCAGGTTGGAGGGAAGTTTTGATTTGATGCATGACTAACTGTTCAAAGCTCTTCATAATGATGGAGGTGAGTGGGACCGGACAGTCGTCCTTCATGCAGGAGGGACACGACTACTTCAGCACAGGAATGATGGTGGAGAGTTTGAGGCTCGTGAGAACAACAGCCTGACTCAGTGAAGGATTAAAGATGTCTGTGAAGTATGATTGGACTACAAATGTTCCAACCAACGTTCATCAGTCCTATAAATGAGATGGTGATATTCACACAGGTCACTTTTTGATGGGCGGAGCAATGTGATCACGCACTGACTGATTTTACACGTTTGGTTTTTAAATGCTTTTCTTGTTTGTTTCACTACTAATATAGCTACTTTTGGATTCTTTCTGTATTTATTTATGTGAGATGTTCTTTTTTTATTTTGTGTTTGTTATTTGGTCGAGTGTGTGAGACAGATAAAGACTGGAACGGCCTGTAAACACAGTTATAGTGGAAAAAAGAAAGCCAGTTTCTCTGTTTCCCTCCCACTGTGGTGTTTTTGTTCTAAATTTGAATCAAATGTTTTGGGTTTTTCTGAACACAGACTGCTGCCTGTGCACTTGTGCCTTAATTAAAAAACAAATATTTGATGGAAGTTGAGTCTCTGAAGGCACACAGGTGTTTGTGCCAAGCAGGAGCTCTCTTTAAAGCACTTGTTGGTAAAAATGAATCCATTCAGTGTGACTGGACCTTCATGTTCTCTACCTGATCTCCCCTGATGGCTTTTTTTACCCATGTTACACTACAGTGCTATTGATCCGTATCATCCCCTCCCTGCTCAGCATGACCTCCATGACTGTTGGTAATAAAATGTGCACACGGGAGCATCATCATCATCACAGTGGAGCTTCATCACAGCTTAATCTGTAGGAGTTGTGCGGGACTGTGGGTGTTCAGAGGATGTGAAATGGCACTGCCTCTATAATCTGAGCTTTGTCTTGGACTAGAAGAGCTAATCTGCCTATGGGGCCTCTTAAGCAACCAACAGT
>NW_024387179.1:136201-185274 GCF_900408965.1 Simochromis diagramma | reverse complement strand
ACGGTACAGAAGCCTGACAGACAGGACACCCGACACAGGAACAGTTTCTTTCCCCTCGCCATCTCCCTTCTTAACAGTTGACCTGTCACACTGCCAGACTGCAAATGCACCTATGTACATTTGTAGTATTCATTCCACCTCATTCATTTCTGTATTTTATGTATATAAGTTTAGATTGTTATTTATAGTTGGTTTACACAGCTTTGTGTATGTATGTGTAATGTGTATATATAGACGTGGTGTGTGTGTGTGTGTGTGTGTGTGTGTTGTGTGTGTGTGTGTGTGTGTGTGTGGGTGTGTGTGTGTGTGTGTGTTACATTGCTGTGCTTGAGAGCCACCATCTACTGGAACCAAATTCCCTGTATGTGTCTGCACATACTTGGCCAATAAACACGATTCTGATTCTGATTATTACATTTGGGGCTTATATTTGACGCAATGTGACCTTTGAAAAACAGCTGAGCTCAGTTGTACAGCGGTCTTTCTTCAAACTGAGCTTTTATCTAAGGTGAGATCATTTCTATCTTTTAAAAACCTTGAACGGGCGATCCACGTTTTCATGACGTCCCAGCTGGATTATTGTAACGCCTTATATGTTGGAGTTAGTGGGACCTGCCTGGCAAGACTGCAGCTGGTCCAGAAAGCTGCAGCTCGTCTTCTGACACAAGCTCAAAGACATTTATCGTCCCAACAACCACATATACGCTGGTCCCTCGCTGTAACACAGTTCACCTTTGGCGGCCTCGCTGTTTCGCTGATCTTTTTTGTGCAATTTTGCATGCTTTTGTTTTTTACAGCGCGTTGTGTTCTGCGTCCTGATTGGCTGTAGACCATTGTCAGCCAATCTCGTGCCGTGTCTCCTGTACAGTACAGAATGTGTTCAAATTTACAGCAGTGTGACTCTGCAGTGCTGCACTGTATGTTTGTACGTTTTGTCCCCAACAAACAACAATGATGACGAGACGTTTTGCACCTGTGGTAGCAGCCAAAGGCAGAGGAAGATGCTGACCATCATAGTTTCAACAAGGAGGCAAAAAGGTTGGTAAACTGTCCCCAACAAGACATCGTAGATGGAGTCAGCTTGGCTTTGTGGATCAGTGACAGCAGGAAAAAGAACATCGTGCTGACACCAACATTATCTGCATAAAAACTCAAAAGCTTTATGAAACTTTACCTGACAGCGAGGAGGCCCAAGGCCATGGACGAGTGCTCCTCACACAGAAGCTCATTTAATGCCAGCAAAGGCTGATTTGACACATTTCAGAAACACTTTGCTTTCACTCTTTAATAATGAAACTTATTTTTCTATGAAGGTTTGAACTTTGTTTAAACAAGAGAGAAAAGTGTGAAAATGTTCATGCCTGTCTGAGAAAAGTGTAGAAAGTGTGCAGTGAGGGTTTAACTGCCTTAAAACTTCTATAATAATTGTAAAACATAAAGCTGCTACTTCATTCTGAGACTTATTTTTAGAACGTAACTCGATAAACGTGCGACCGCAGTAATGTAATGTGTTATTTTGAAAACTCTCAACAGGATCTTCAGATTATTTTTGAAAGGTTTATCTGGAAAACACAAACACATAAGCAGGAAACAAAGAGCGTGATATGAAACGATAGACGTTTTCATATGGTCATCATATATACATCGTTCTATCGAACAGCCCCAGCTCCTGCTGTCAGTCTCTGTAAATCTGCTCTGAAAACACATTTGTATTCACTGGCTTTTAATACAGCATGAGAGTTATTTGATATTTGATGTGTGATATTAATATTAGGAGTTATTTTACTCGTTATTTTGGATTCTGTACAGCACTGTGGTCAACGCTGCTGCTGTAATTAATGTGCTATAAACACATAAACAATCTGCAGTTAAACATCCAAAACTAAAGATGTGATCGCTGCCTTTAGAAAATGTGCTGATGCACAAGATATCAGCTCCATTAAGGTGGAATGTGGCCGTGTTAGAAACATGTTGGAAGAAGTTTGAAGCTGAAACTGTGAAGCTGAGAGTGAAAGAGCTCCAGCGTCTGTCACAGGAAACTTTCTTATTTCAACACTGATGAAAGCATCAAGCTTTGATTTCCTGCTTGCTTTTATTGAGTCACACTGTGAAACTGAGCCACAGCTGAACCAGCATCCCTGTACAGCAGACACTTACAGCGCTTGGCTGCTTCCATTGGACCCTCTGCACAGAGCTTCAGTTTCCTCTTCTGGTCCCAAAGTGCAGAACAACAAGGTTTCAACAGCTTCGTTCCAGCAGCATCAGCCACAGACATGCAGAGAGAATCCTTTGGTTGTGTTGTGCGTTGCATATCTGCTGTCTGTGTTGCTTTGTGAGGATGGATCATCTCCTGCAGCTCCAGATAAACAAGCTGGACCTGAACCTGGTAGCTTCACTTAGAAGACACTTGTGACGGGAACGTGGTGAGAAGTTTTTGTGCAGACAAGTGTGGATTTAGAGTGTGGGACGAGCTCTCCACAGTCTTTGTGGAGATCCACATTCTGCATACTGCCTGTGAGAAGCTGCAGACATTTGTCCTCCCAAAATCCACTGAGCAGCTCTCGTGGTGGTATTAGCTTCATGTGTGTCGTGTTAGCATGAAGCCTCGGTCACACTCTGCTGTGGACACGGTCACGGACAGCTGGACGCCTGATGGACGAGTCGTCCGTCCTGTTAAACTTCTTTGAGCATGAGAAGAGCATGAGAAGCTCAGTGGACACTGTTCAGTGTTTTAACTCTCGCTTTCACTTCAGCTTCACCAACAACAGCACAAGCAGAGCAGCCCACTGCCTGCATGGCTGGGACAGCGCCCCCTGGTGACTGTTAAAACACTACAACATGTAGACGGCCGTCTGCAGGCTGGATGTAGCACCACCGCAGAGACGTGCTGCAGCTCTGTTTAGTTACCCCAGCTGACAGCAGAGGCTGTAGTTTACTGTTACCAACATGGAAAACTGAAGCTTCATCAGCTGGAGCTACAGAGCTGGAGAACAAAGGAGACTGAGAGGCCAGAATGATGTGGGAGGAAACATCAAGAGCCTGTTTGAAAGGAGACACATGTGGATGCTGTGCCAGTCTGTGGTCTGTCAGAAGTCAGCTGAGTCACACTGCAAGAAGCTGCAGAATCTCAGAGGAGGAGATTTGGAAGTGTTTGTGGGACAAACTGGACTCAAAGAAAGAAGATGTTTGTGAAGTCTTTGGTGGAGGTGAGCAGTGTGAAGCAGAACACATGCAGATGAATCAGGAGGTCAGCATCAGTGTCTCCTTGTGGTGGACGGTAAAAGAATCAGAGCCAACGCTCCCGTCCACCCTCGGCATGAAGCAGTGCTGTTTCTGAAACAGGAGGACAAGTCCAGAGAAGACAGAGGAAGCAAAGATGAGGGTGGGACAGGACAGCAGGACTTCCTTCAGACCTGCAGCTCCATCACACTGCTGTAGGTCCTCTTCATCACACATGTACCTGCAGCCTGTCTTCAAGTCCAGGAGTCACCTCCACACAGTGTAGAAGCCTCCTGTGCAGACCATGGAGTCCAGCCTCTGTCAGGGAAGTCGGCACTAAAGCCTGAAAGACTTCAATCTGTCTCTGCTCCACCCGAGAAAGACCAGCACCGTACTTGTTGTGCATTCAAGGAGGGAACATCAGCACTGCATCGTGGGAACAACACCGCAGGAACAAAGACACAGCACGGCCGATGAAGGACGAGGACAAAGGAAAGGTGAGTGAGAAGACCCCGGTGGTGTGGACGGACCTGCAGGGCTCCAAGACTGAGGAGCAGAGACGTCCATGTACCAGCTGAGGATGCTGCAGTGATCCAGGGAGCTCGGTCCAATCTGAGGCCGTGTGAACTACGTGGACCACAGTTTCTTCAGACTTCAGCCACGTGAACATCTGGAGATCCAACAGTGCACGAGCTGTGAGCCATCAGCTGTTTCTCTCATCAGCTGCTGTAATGAGAGCTGCTGGAATCATCTCGAGCAGCAGGAAATCACTGATGTTGTTTCTAACCAAAGATATGGGACTGAGCTCCGCTGAGCTCCTTCTACTTTCATCCAGATAGAAACTGCTACAGTCTGCTGATTATTGCTTTGCCTCCATCACACGAGCTCTTTATCCTGTTCTTCACTCTCATTGGTTCTTTGTCTGCTTGTTTTTACAACAGTAGTCTTCTGATTGGTCAAAGGAGACAATCAGCTGTGACTAAATGTAGCTCCTACAGCAGTGATGGGAATAACTACTGAAGCTAATCCAGTATCAAAGCTCAGGAATCAGCAGCTCCCACCTCGTTTTCTTTCAACAACTATTTTTAGCTGCTGTGTTTTTGTGTTTCTGCAGACCTCAGACATCCTGCTGCTCTGGACAGCTTTTTCATTCTTTTTTATCATTATTTTGCTTTTCTTTTATTATTATGTTATATGTATTAATATGTGAAACACTTATTCTTTGTATTTTTGCTTTGCTCCTGTCAAACTGCTTTAATAAAATCTGCTGCAGTCTAAACTGTGGACGTTCCCTTTTTAAGCCTTTGTGAAACAATAAAGGTTTAAATCTGAGTATTCATCTATGTTAGTGTTTAATGGGTCTGATAGGTTGCTTTGGCCTTTCCCAGTAATATCTTCCCTTGCAGTCTGTGGTCCAGGCTTCTAAAACCATCCCAGGTTAACAAGAACTACAATCTAGAGGAGAGCTGCCATAACAGGTGTGACTGATGAGATCTGACCTGCAAGGTTACTCAGGTTTGTTTGTATCAGGACAAACAGGAAAGACACCTGGACGTCAAAGTAGTTAGAGCTGGGCGAGTGTCCTCACCCACATCGGCTTCACAACTCTGCATCACCTACTGAGTAAGACTCAGAGGATCAGAGATTAGAAGGTCTACAAAGAGCTGAACCAGACTTCCTGTATAAAGGTTTTAGTTCCACAGATCGACAGTGTCAACACAACTAAAACGTGGAGACTGACCTCAGAGTTTCAATTTGATGTTGTGGATTCTCCAGAAGAACACACAGCTGCTTCACTCCTGAATCCTGCAGCTTGTTGGAGCTCAGGTCCACCTCTCTGGGATACGAAGGGTTGAGCTTCAGCACTGCTTCCAGATAATCACAGCTGATCTCTGACAAATCACAGCGCTCCAATCTGCATAAAGGATGAAAGATGTAAGTTTATTAGACAAAGTGCTTGAAATCATTCAGTGTTTCATCATCTGTTCAGAGCTGAAGAAGGTTCAGAATGTAGAAGTTTAGAAAATGGAAACTCCAAACAGCTGAAGCCAACAGGAAGCAGCTTCAAACAAACACAACAAGAGAAAAAACTCTGAATGTTTCACATTAAAGTTGTACATTTCTAACAAGAGTGTTTTAAAGACAGCGTCACTGATGATCATCTTCTGCCCAGTAAAACTTTGGTTTTCCTCATGTGAGTGTTAATGATGCACAAAGACTGTGAGTGCAAAGAGGGAGCGAGGAGGATGACAGAGAGATGGTACAGGAGCATCAAGAACCCGGCGAGGAAATGAGCAGAAGGACTTTGGAGCCTGTTGGACTGAAGCTTTCACAGAGACGTGTTTGACTGGACACCACCAGGACAGACTTTTAATCCCAGCATTTGGATGAGCTTTCTGTCTTTATGTTCACAAATGATGCTGTAACTCTGTGACTGTCCTGGAACTGTCAGCAGTGTGGTTACGTCCTTTTGACCTGAGTTTCCACAGCTCTTATAACAGCAGTGTACATTCACCTGCAGGCACACGCTGCCTCTGCTTCAGCTCTGTTTATGAAGCACAAACTGCAGGAACCAAACTCAGACTGGCTCATTTCAATCATGTCTCTCTGGGGACACCTCAGGCCCTCCAAGGTTTGGAGGCCTATCTCCACCCACCACCACTTCCCCTGCCAGTGGCGGACTCCCTCAGGTGTCGGTGCGTTGGTGGTTCTTTGTGTCTGGGGATGGGCGTCCAGGTACACACCGGCTCACTCCTTGGCGGCCGCTTATCGGGGCCTGGAGCCTGGGGCTCGCTCGGGCCACTTCGGAGGTGGGGTGCCCCCGGCCTCTCGGCCTGGGGCTCGGTCACTCAGGCACAGCTGGCTGCCGATGGAGCTCACGGGCGCGTCACTGCAACCCCCCCTGGCTTCTGCTCCGCGGCTGCTGAGTGAACCCTCATCTGGGACTCTCCTCAGCTCTTACTGGGACAGTGGCGCAGCTGCCCCTCTGTGGGTCTTCCTTGGTCTCTTGTGTTCTGGGGGCCTCTGGATGTCTGGAGTTTTGATCTCCTCCATACCTGCTTCATACCCTGGAGGACGGGGCTGTGGCCCCCCCACACTCCCTAGCAGATCATTACATGAAGGAACCTTTGGAATACAAGCATGCTGATCCACACAGGAGCTCACACAGGTGTACACACGGGTATTCACAGACGCGGACTACAGCTTTCTTGGCTGCTGCCTCAAAGCACATTGTGCGCTGTCTATCTTGCGTGCTGCACAATATCGTTTATTATTTAGTATCTACTGATATCTACTGCTAGCTAGTTTATTGTGATGGTGCCGTTTTTTTTTATTTATTATGTTGCTCTTTGTTGTTTGCTTTCTCTTCTGTTTTTTTTCTCCATACAGGTGATCCAGGTGTTTTTTTTTTTTTCTTCCCCCCTTTCTCACCGTCTCTTCTCCCCTTTGGTTTTCTTTCTCTCCCTCTCTTTCTTTCATTCTTTCTCCCTGTCCTATCCCCCAGTCATGTCTGTCCCGTTTGTAGTAACTGAAAATAAAATAAATTCATAATTATAATAAAGGTCAATCAAATGGACCAATATGGCAAGGCCATGATGATCCACTTGGTAAAATAAATCCGCTTGGCATCTTTCTTGGCCTTAAGACAACAATTCTGATGGCTAAAGATCCAAACGGGACACAAAAAAACCAAAAAAAAAAACACATGTCTGCTTACAAAGACACTTTGAAACTCTTATCAGTTTGTTTCCTGTCATACTAGGAGGGATCAAACTCTGAACCTTTGTTGTGGATCAGTGAAGGATGCTTAGAAATCCCTCCTGCTGCCTGAGCTTGAACATCATCAGCACTTTAACTCTGAGCAGAGGGACGTGGAAAAGGCCTTCTGTCTTTATCTGACTCAACTGTTTCCTTATGTGGGCTGAAGAAAACACCGTTGTAGACTATATTTATATGAAACATGTATATTTAATGCATTTAATGTATTTGAACCATATTTAATGCATATTACAGGACGTAACAGCTGCATATGTGTCAACAATAACAGCTTTGATTTTGCCCCCTATGAACATTTCTGTAGCTCCGCCCTTGCAGCAAACGTGTGTGAGAGCAGCCACGGCCCGCTCCTCCATGGTTTCATTCACACTCATCTCATACTGAACACACACACTTTGTAGGAATCATCAGTACTTTGACTGTTTCTCAGGTTAGCTTCAGGTTAGCCATTTAGCATTTCTCCAGTCTGAGTCACAGAGCGTCACATGATGTGACAGAAGCTGATTGGTCAGCTGCAGTGATGGTGGTGGAGCAGCATTAATGATGATGCTGTAGAACAACAGGAACACGGGGATATCAGACTGTTAGTGGGTTTAGTCATTCCTGCTGCACTTTGTCCTTCTTATTGAAGTGACCTGCTGAGAGCTCACACTGTTCTCTGTAGAAACTTCTGCTTCATCTCCGCCTCTTTTCTTCATCCTCCACCTCTCTTTTCTCTTCTTCAGTGTTCTGCAGCCACGGAGCCTCACAGCCGTTAGCACGCCCATACCTGAGCAGCTAGCATTACCCAGCATGCCGTGCAGCAGTGTCAGTTTGTAAATGTGCAAGAATTCCTGCTCCAAACTGTTTCACAGACTGCTGTGTGCCGTGACCTTTGACCTGCTAAAGACAGTCAGCTGTGGATTATTCATTGTTGTGTCTGATACTTAGAACTGTGAGGAAGAAGCTACACAGTTAATCAGGGTCCCCTCTCTCTGAATCAGGAAAGGTGGGCAGGCCGCGTGTGGGCCGCGGGCCATACGTTGAGTATCACTGTTTGAAATGTGAACATTGTTCTGCTGCAGTCAATAGACTAAACCAGAGAAGAAGAAAACAGACTTTACCATGAAGATCCTCAGTGTGGATCAGTATAATATCAGCCTGATGTCTGCAGTTTAGTGTCAGCACAACTTTCACATCATATTCATCTCAGCACAACTAAAACATGCTGACTGACCTCAGAGTTTCAAATCGACATCGTGGATTCTCCAGGAAACCACACAGATGCTTCACTCCTGGATCCTTCAGGTTGCTGTAGGTTCCACTCAGGTCCACCTCTGTGGGATACGAGGGGTTGGACTTCAGTGCTGCTGCCAGATAATCAAGGCCAATATCTGACAAATAACAGTCCTTCAATCTGTATAAAGAATGAAAGATGTAAGTTTATTAGACAAAGTGCTTGAAATCATTCAGTGTTTCATCATCTGTTCAGAGCTGAAGAAGGTTCAGAATGTAGAAGTTTAGAAAATGGAAACTCCAAACAGCTGAAGCCAACAGGAAGCAGCTTCAAACAAACACAACAAGAGAAAAAACTCTGAATGTTTCACATTAAAGTCGTACATTTCTCATAAAAACAGGACAAAGACTTGAAAAAGTCGTGTTTTTCCTTCCAGGAACCACATGGCTTCACTTTTAAAGGTGAAGTGTGACAGAAATGGACATATTTGAAGTCCAACACCTTTTTCCAGTCACATTATTAAAGCAGACAAACTACAAGCTCATTTTCATTCCAACAAGTCATCTTCTGACCTGGACTAACAACACTGGTCTCTATGTGCAGCTGGCTGTGAGACCAGTGCTCAGGGAGCGTCTACAAAGTGCAACACTGAAAGAACATCACACACTCATTTGCTTCCAGCACTTTCACACAAACATCTACTGTCATTATTGTCACCAAACTCTGTGGATCCTTTATTGCAAATTCAAATGGGATCAAATGGTCAGACAAAAGAGGGTTATGAGGAAATATGATGAAATGTTGTGTATTAGCAGCAAGTTATTGAATCATTTTCCTCAGAAACCAAACAAAATGATTGACAAACATCTTTTTACAAACTCAGTGTTGGACTTGGATCAGCAGGATAAGCTGATGTTTAAAGGCATTTGAGTCTCGCTGTATGAGAGTCCAGTTCTTACTCAATATTTATGGATGATGTTCTTTCAGTGTTGCACTTTGTAGACGCTCCCTGAGCCTCACAGCCAGCTGCACATGGACCAGCTGACATTACCCAGCATTAGAGGCGGCTGTAAAAAATTCATGTTCCCATTTAAATGGTTTTAATTTGAATAAAACGATGTTGATTCATTCAATCCTGAATCGATGTTTCATATAAATATATTTTGCCAGAATCTCAGGTTAAAGCTCACAAACTATTTCAACAAGCAGCAAACAGCTAAAACAGTAAATGAGAGCAGCTAAACACACAAAGATGGAAACACAGAGCGTGGATCGTTCACTCCATGGCACGTACACGGACACGCCGTCGGGGCTGAAAGTGGACAGCTCACAGATCCTGAAGCTGCAGGTTTCATCTGTCTCCAACCAAAACTGAGTGAAGCAGCAGCAAAAGAAGATCCAAACTCTGCTTCACGTTTGATCAATATGCTCATGAATTCTCTCTGACTTTGGCTGTTCCTGCCTGCACAGCTCTCTCTCTCTCAGTGTACTCCAAGAACAGCTTCAAACATCTGTTTCTGCATCATTCACTGTTTATTAGCCACCAGTCTGCTGTTGTGTTCAGTGCTGTCGGCCTCTGACAGTAAAGCCTCATTTCTGCTGTTCCATGGAAACTTTTTAAAATGATGACAGATTACAAACTCTCAGCTGTGTCTGTAATCAAACCTCTGTAACTTTGCTTCACTTCAGCAGCATCAGCTCATGTTCACATGTTGCTTCATGGTTTTCATAGTTGATTCTCCTCATTTTTTCAAAAATGACCTCTGACAGGAAAGTCTCATTTCTGCTCTTCAACACTGAAGAAATGTAAACTTTTCAAAATGATGACAAATTGGAAAACACCTAAACCCAGGAGATGTAACCCTTCTCTCTGGGGCGGAGGCAAGCGGACCACCTCTTTGATTAGAGCTGTGTCTCTAATCAAAGCAGAGATGGAACGATGCCACTTTTTATGTCCGATATCAATATGAATCCAATATAGTCGATTATATAATCAAACGTTTTTTTTAATATCTTGCTGCATTTTGTATAAATTCATACTCAAGTTTAAAAAATCTAAACACTAAAGCTGTTCTGTTATACCTGTCTTCAAAAACACACTGCAGCCAAAACATTAGACAATACTGATCTTTGTATTTAAACTTTTTTCAGAACTTTAAATCTAAAGTATTTAAAGTAATATTGAAAAGTCATTTAAATCAGTCTGATGCAGACTTCAAAAACTCTTTGGTTGTGACTAAAAGAAGTGCAACATCAGCACCAAATAATGTTTCTATTGAACAACTAACACAAACAGGTTGTAGAATGGAGCCTTTTATACTCACAGCTGAACAGAAACAACATCCAGAGTTTTTGGCCGTAAAGAATACCAAAAGAACCGGAATTTAATAACATTAAAACTAAACAATAAATGAGCAAAGTAGTGCATGATAAATATAGATGACAAATACAAAGTGCAATATAGAAACACTGGGTAAAAAGAAATGAACAATTAAAAAGGAGGATAAAAGATGTGAGCAGTAGTTAAACAGTAGAAATAAATATATAATAAACAAACAAAAATAGATAATAAATGAAAGCCAGGTCAGAAAGGTGAGTTTGGCTTTAAAAGCATGAAAACACACTGCTGTCTTCAGGAAGGCTGCTCCAGTAACAGAAAGTCATCTACATGTGGGTTTAGTTCTGACTTTAGCGACAAGTAAAAAAATAAAATAAAATAAAATAAAAACATCTGTCCAGACAACCTGACAGACAAAAATATAAACTCAGGAACTTAAAAGGAAAATTGTGCTGACTTTGAACGTCCGCATCAAGATAAACTTACAGATTTAAGAGTCAAAAAGTGTCAAAACGTCTGTATCCTTACCTGAGAGTTTCAAGTTTACAGTCAGGACTCTTTAGTCCAACACACAGCAAATCCAATCCTGAATCCTGCAGGTAGTTCGAGCTCAGGTCCAGCTCTCTCAGATGATTGGATGGGGAGCTGAGAATTTCAGACAAAGCTTCAAAGCTTCTTTTTGAGAGTTCACAATCTCTCAGCCTGAGGAAGAATAACAATGGAGACATATTCTTTTATTCATCTAGCATTATTAAACATATTTGTTCATAGATTCACTTACAGCACTTTCTTGGATGCTTTGACCACTGGCAGCAGCTTCAAAAATGCCTCCTCTGAACGGGAGTATTTCTTCAGGTCGAACTCATCCAGATCTGATGACAGTAAGATGAAGACCAGAGCCGACCACTGAGCAGGAGACAGTTGATCTGTGGAGAGACGTCCTGAACTCAGGGACTGTTGGATCTCCTCCACTAGAGAATGATCATCCAGTTCATTCAGACAGTGGAACAGGTTGATGCTTTTCTCTGCAGACAGTTTCTCACTGAGCTTCTTCTTGATGTAGTGAACTGTTTCCTGATTGGTCTGTGAGCTACTTCCTGTCTGTGTCAGCATGCATAGGAGATCCTGATTGGTCTGCAGTGAAAGACCCAGGAGGAAGCGGAGGAACAAGTCCAGGTGTCCATTTGGACTCTCTAAGGCTTTGTCCACAGCACTCTGGTAGAAGTCTTTTACAGTAAGTGTTTTCTGGAAGATTTTAAAGAGAGGAGATTGTTTCTTAAGCAGGTTGACTCCAGAGTTGATGAAGGTCAGATAGACATGAAGAGCAGCAAAGAACTCCTGAATGCTCAGATGGACGAAACAGTAAACAACGTTGTTGAACATGTGGCACTCATCAGCTTTAAAGATCTGTGTGAACACTCCTGAGTACACTGAGGCTGCTCTGATATCGATGCCACACTCTGTCAGGTCTGATTCATAGAAGATCAGGTTTCCTTTCTGCAGCTGATCAAAGGCCAGTTTTCCCAGAGACTCAATGATCTTCCTGCACGACTCTGTCTCAGCTCCTCCATCATACTTGATGTCCTTCGTTTTTAGGTGAAATAGCACAAGGCGTAGGTAGAGCTCTGTGAGAGTCTTAGGCAGATCTTCTCTCTCTTTGTTCTTCATGACAAACTCCAGAACTGTAGCAGTGATCCAGCAGAAGACTGGGATGTGGCACATGATGTGGAGGCTTCGTGATGTCTTGATGTGTGAGATGATGCTGCTGGCCTGCTCCTCATCTCTGAATCTCTTCCTGAAGTACTCCTCCTTCTGTGGGTCAGTGAACCCTCTGACCTCTGTCACCACGCCAACACAGTCAAGAGGGATCTGATTGGCTGCTGCAGGTCGTGTGGTTATCCAGAGGCGAGCAGAGGGAAGCAGTTTCCCCCTGATGAGGTTTATCAGCAGCACATCCACTGAGGTGGACTTTCTAGGGTCAGTCAGGATTGTAGTTTTGTGGAAGTCCAGAGGAGGTCGACACTCATCCAGACCATCAAAGATGAACACAACCTGGAAGTCTTCAAAGCTGCAGATTCCTGCTTCTTTGGTTTCAGTAAAGAAGTGATGAACAAGTTCCACCAAGCTGAACTTTTCCTCTTTCAGCAGATTCAGCTCTCTGAAAGTGAATGGAAACATGAACTGGATGTCCTGGTTGGCTTTGCCTTCAGCCCAGTCCAGAGTGAACTTCTGTGTTAGGACTGTTTTCCCAATGCCAGCTACTCCCATTGTCAGCACTGTTCTGATTGGTTTATCTCTTCCAGGTGGGAGTTTAAAGATGTCTTCTTGTCTGATGGTTGTTTCTGGTCTGTCCGGTTTCCTGGATGCTGTTTCAATCTGTCTGACCTCATGTTCATCATTGACCTCTGCAGTCCCTCCCTCTGTGATGTAGAGCTCTGTGTAGATCTCATTCAGGAGGGTCGGGTCTCCTGTTGTATAAATCCCCTCGAGCACACACTGGAACTTCTGCTTCAGGTCTGACTTGAGTTTGAGCTGACACTCAGTGAGAATCTCTGCATGAATAAACAGCAAATGACACAAATGAGAAAACTGCATTCTGGTTACTGTGGTTATGTGTTCAGTTCACTGGACTCTTGGTGTCATGATCCGGGTGAGTCTGAGTAACTTTCCACAGCATCAGCTCTCCTCCCCTGGGTGGAGCCCTCCTCACTCCTCCGTGCTCCTCACCTGTTGCCAATTACTCCGGCAGTATTTATGAGCAGCACTCACAATGAACCTTCTCCAGATTGTCTGCTTACCACAGTCAGTTCTCTGCCTCACATTTTGTCTTGTGCTCCTCAGCTTGTTTCGCGTAACCCTCTTTTCCTGTTCCCTAGTCGGCACCTGGATATATCTTCCAACTCTCGCCATAAGTCACGCCTCAGGATTCTGGCCTGCCACTGCTGGGAAAACTCACTCTTGCAAACTGCCATCCTCACCTGCCTGCCTCCCTGTGCACCCACATCTCACTCTGTACCCAGATTTAATTCATCTCCTCCTCCAGCTGATCTCCACCTGCAGCCACGTAACACCTCTTAGTTTTTAAATCTTGGACTCATTCACTACACTGTGGACCACTCTGATTATTATCTCCTTTGTTCCAGTGATCCTGGGTAGTTTCTATTCGCCTGTTTCTGCCCCTGTTGTTCTTTTGACCTGCCTCAGCTTATGTTCTGGCCTCAGCTCTGCACTTCTCATAATACCTCGCTTGCTGTCGAATTTAGCCGTGATTCAGCTTTCTCCGTCAAGAAATCTAGTAAAATACATTTCTGTTAAAAGTCACTCAGCCTCCGTTTTTTGGTTCTGTGCTTGACTCCATTCCTTTTCATGAGCCATTGAGCCCTGACACTTGGGTTATAACTGAGGGAAGGTTTTATAGAGACACATTTGATTTAATTATGTTTATTTATACAGCACCAAATCAATACTAGCAACATTTCACATATTACATAAACAACACTATGGAGCCAGTAATGAATAAATATGTAGAATAAATGAAAGAATTTCAAGTATAAACGTTTTTTTTTTTAATTCCTCCAAATAACAACAACAGTCACCCCAATGTGCTTTATATT
Source organism: Simochromis diagramma (assembly GCF_900408965.1). Classification (NCBI taxonomy): domain Eukaryota; kingdom Metazoa; phylum Chordata; class Actinopteri; order Cichliformes; family Cichlidae; genus Simochromis; species Simochromis diagramma. The sequence goes on along the minus strand of NW_024387179.1, from coordinate 171,110 downwards.
GTAAGGTAAAGAACCTACAATAATACAACAGAAAAACCCCAAATATCTTTTTGGGTCCTGAAAACTCTCTGCCTCCCATTCTACTTTTAAATACTCAACAACAAGTAGGCCTGCAGAGCGAGAGCGAAGTGCTCTAATAGGGTGATATGGTACTACAAGGTCATTAAGATAAGATGGGGCCTGATTATTTAAGACCTTGTATGTGAGGAGCAGGATTTTGAATTCTGGATTTAACAGGAAGCCAATGAGGGGAAGCCGATACAGGAGAAATCTGCTCTCTCTTTCTAGTCCCTGTCAGGACTCTTGCTGCAGCATTTTGGATTAACTGAAGCCTTTTCAGCGAGTTTTTAGGACTTGCTGATAATAATGAATTACAGTCGTCCAGCCTGGAAGTAATAAATGCATGAACTAGTTTTTCAGAGTCTCTCTGAGACAGGATATTTCTAACTTTAGAGATGTTGCACAAATGGAAGAAAGCAGTCTTACATATTTGTATAATATGTGCGTTGAAGGACATGTCCTGGTCAAAAATGACTCCAAGGTTCCTCACAGCGTTACTGGAGGCCAAGGTAATGCCATCCAGAGTAAGAATCTGCTTAGATACCATATTTCTAAGCTTTTCAGGGCCGAGTACAATAACCTCAGTTTGATCTGAATTAAGAAGCAGAAAGTTAGCAGCCATCCAGGTCTTTATGTCTTTAAGACATTCCTGCAGTTTAACTAATCGGTGTGTGTTATCTGGCTTCATGGACAGATGGAGCTGGGTGTCATCTGCATAACAGTGTAAATGTATGCTATGTCTTCTAATGATACTGCCTAAGGGAAGCATGGTAACGGGAGCGTTGCCAGCAGAAGGCTGAAGTGGAATCTCCCAGAAAGCTGCAGAAGAAAAAACATGAGCTGAAATGGTGGATTTTAGTCATATAAGGAGAACTGTGGCTTTCCTCCAACCTTTGACCAATCACCTTAGTGTCCTGTTTATCAACCATAATAAAAAGCATTTACTGTCTGGGCATTTTTTTTGTTTGGGTCTCCAAACAGCAGAAAGAAATGGCAGCCATTTTTTTAACTTTACCTTCAACTGGTAAATAGATTTAAGAAAAAGCACTTTGATCATATTTGTGACGTGTCCCAAACTGTTGTTGTCGCCTCATTTATGTTGATAAAACAGCTCTAAAACCAATCTGACAATATAAATCTGTAAAATGGGCTGAAAACCTGCTGCTGGTCCCATTTTAATCAAACCAACCCAAAGAGCAGATATTCATGTGTACACAGGAGGTTATTTGTGCAGATGCATAAAACATAAACTGTTGGCTTTCTGCAGTCTCTCACTCCTGAAAGTGTTGGCAAGTGTTTTGGATTTATTATTTATATGGATGCTTATGGCACCTGTGTAATGTTAACTAATGTTTTTATTGTTTAAGTGTTTTTTGTTTAGTCATTCCCTGACTTACCTGTGGGTTCTGGGATGGTTTTATTTAAATTCTCCAACAGATCATTCCTGTTTAACCTCCCCAAAAGATTTTTAGCGACTTCAAAAGTGTTGATAGAGTAGGTATCAAACATCAGATCCACTATGTTCGTCCTCTCTGCATTCTCCAGTTTACTCTCTGGGATTGCTGGTAAACCTTCTACAGACCCGTTCTTCAGATGCCACTTAAATTCTTCAAAGTCATCACGTCCCAAATCCTTCAAAGTCCCCAGAAGGATTTCTTTAGGTGTCGTCATCTTTTACCCTGTAAGGACCCGATAAACAAAGACTGTAACAACAGCTGGAGAGGTAATTGTCTGATTTATCAGAATTTAACTTGATTCTAACAGCAGTTCATCACTACCACCAATAAATTTCTAAGGCTCAGAATGCAACAAAATTGCACATGAAGAAGCACATAGAGAAGTATCCAAGTAACACTTTGCTACAATATAAAACAAACTATTATAAATAAAGAAAATATATAAACTAAATATATACACTACCCGTCAAACGTTTTAGAACAGCCCAATTTTTCCAGTGTTTTTGTCACGGTTTGCGAGCCGTGTGTAAATTATTAAAGGACCCTTTATGCAGGCAGCTCAGATGCAAGTGAGTTTATTCATCACATGGTGATACAAACAGAAATGGCGAAGGTGAGCATGGAAACTAAGCAAAAACCTAAAAACTAATAGTACACGAATATGAAGAAGTACACGAAGGGAAGACGAAAACACGGAACACAAGGGGTGGGAGCAAAGCACCACAACACATCACTATATAGACAGTTACACAGAGGGAGACACAGAAGGCAACAACACAGGGCGGAACAAATGGACAGAGAAGACTAAACACAGAACAGAGTGCACAGAGAAACAAGGGGGGCAGGGAATCAAAACCTAGGAAGCAGAGAATAACTCACAAACGAAACTGACATAATACAAACATCACAAAGAACTGAAAACACTAGATCAGGAGACCCAGGACCCTGCCAGATACGCAGACGAACCAGCAACTAACAGAGGCAAACACAAGGCTTAAATACACAGAGGGATAACGAGGGAATGAGACACAGAAGGAGGACACAGCTGGGAGTGATTGACAAGACGAGACAGAGGAAACGCAAACTAAACACACTGACATGAGACACGGACCTTCACAACAAAGCAGGAAATACATAGACTGAACTTAGAGGTACAATAAAACACAGAACCAAAACGTAAGAATAAACAAAGATACATCATGAAATCAAAGATTAACAATACAAAACAGAAAACACTGAGTCACAGACCCAGGATCGTGACAGTTTTATTGAAAATATCCTTTTTATTTCTCATTGCACTCTGAAATGAAAGCATCGTACAAATAAGCAGTTGGAGTTAAAAATAAATCATGAAACACATTTATAGACCAAAGTTTATTCTAAACCTTTGACTGAACACACCCGTGGCTTCTGTCTACAATAGAAATCAAATATTCTCCCATATCTGTGGCAGATGTTCCTGTAAATGTGGACCTTGTAATAATAATAATAATAATAACTTTATTTATAAAGCGCTTTCAAACAAAGTGCTGTACAACTAAAGAGATAAATAAAATAAAAGCGATACATAGCAATACAGGTAAAAGACACAATACAAGTTAAAAACAATAAAAATGTAAAAACTAAAAGCCATAGAATTAAGACATGTAGGATCGGGTGAACAAATGTGTCTTCAACTTGGTCTTAAAAACCTCCACAGAGCAGCCTGCCGAATATCTTGTGGGAGGTTGTTCCACAGAAACGGGGCATGAAAAGAAAAAGCTCTCCAATTGTCTTTTTTCTGGCTCTAAGAACCTTTAGAAGACCAGAGTCCTGAGATCGGAGAGCACGAGATGGAACATAAAGGTGTAAAAGGTCGGAGAGGTATGAAGGTGCCAATCCGTTTAAAGCCTTGTAGGTGAGCAGCAGGACCTTAAAATCTGCTCGAACCTGACAAGGTAGCCAGTGAAGACATCTCAGAACAGGGTAATGTGTGGTCACATTATGTGATTTAATTTTTGTATATTGTATAAGCTTTTAGGTGTAGTTTGGTTAAGGAAGGGCCTTAATCTTGTGATTTTTGTTGGAGATCCAACATGTGGTGTGATCCAACATGTGGTGTGATCCCGGAAGTGCCCCAAGGGGGAACTTCCGCCCCAGTGAGATGGTTTAGTGTGACGCTACTGCTCGTCTTCAGATCTGGCAGAAGCGAGAGAGGAAACACACTACCTGTCGTCCATCTCATGATTTATCTGTTTTTTTCAGAACCAGACATAATCTGTCAGCCGCCCTCTTGCTTGGGGTGTGTTACAGATTCTTGGGGGCTCGTCCGGGATTGGCTCTCCACATTGCCATGAGCTAATCCCACAACCTACAACACCTCGTGCTCAAGAAGGCTCAAAGGGAAGACCCAGCAGTGGGAGAAATCATTCGGCTAAAACAGACAAATGCTGTAATGACAAACGAGATACGACAAACAGTAGGTAAAGCTGCAAGGAGATTGCTTCATGAATGGAGCAAACTGTGCCTTGACAATGGACTTTTTTATCGACATACTACTGAAAGACAGCAACTTGTTCTCCCAGCAGTTTACAAGGCCAAGGTACTAAAATACCTCCATGACGACATGGAACACATTGGTACTGACCGAGTACTGGCCCTAGCTAGAGAGAGGTTCTACTGGCCATTTATGAAACAGTAAGTTGAAAACTATGTCACAAGGAAGTGTCCCTGCATAAAACAAAAAAAACCGGTTGGACATGTCCGTGCCCCAATGGGCACAATCACTTCAAACTCACCTTTGGATCTTGTATGCATAGATTACCTGCACCTAGAGCCCAGCCGAGGTGGATATGAATATATCCTGGTCGTAGTAGATCATTTTACAAGGTTTGCTCAAGCATACCCGACCAAAAATAAGTCAGGCAAGACAGCAGCTGAGCGCATCTTTGGTGATTTCTCCAGCGTTTTGGATATCCCGGCAGGCTGCATCACGATCAGGGTCGTGAGTTTGAAAACGAGCTCTTTAGGACTTTAAGAGAGAAAGCTGGAATTGGACACTCAAGGACCACACCGTATCACCCCCAATGTAATCCCGCCGAGAGATTTAATCGGACTCTCTTGCAGATGCTTAGGACACTCGGCGACAAAGAAAAGCAATGCTGGAAAGATCACCTTCAGCAAACAGTGCACACTTACAATTGTACGCGGCATGAGTCAACAGAGGCAAATCCTACTATGACAAAAAACTCAGGGGTGTCGTCTTGCATCCTGGGGACAGGGTCCCCGTTAGAAATCTCGGTGAAAGAGGTGGGCCTGGAAAACTCAAGTCATACTGGGAAAAGAGTATCTACATAGTCAAAGCACAAGTAGCTGACAACCCCGTGTATGTCATCTACCGAGAAGCAGGAGATAAGGATAAGACTAGAGTGCTTCACCGTAACTTGTTACTACTTGTGAATGACTTACCAGTTGAGGCTCCACAGCACGTTCCTGAACCTACACCAAAGAGACAAACAAAATCAAACAACCTGCCAGGGGACAGAGGCAGGAGAAGGAAACAGACTGAAACAAGTGACTCAGACTCTGAAGAGAGTACTGGAAAATTCTGGTTGAGGCTTCCTGTAAAAGAAAGAGAGCCCATCAAAGGGAAGACTTACCATAGGATATCTACTGCAGAACAGCCCGACCCAGCCTCTGGTGAAGAAAACAGTCATGCGAAGGTACCCGTCAGGGAAGAAAGCTGTATTGGGCGGCCAATGATTTTACAAAGACATCTCAGAACAGGGTAATGTGCTCAAATTTCCCAGTTCTTGTTAAAATGCGAGCAGCTGCATTTTGCACCAACGCCAGAATCTCAGGTTAAACCTCACAAAACTTTAACAACCACCAAACAGCTGAAACAGTAAATGAGAGCAGGAACACGGATTCTGCACAAAGACGTAAACACAAAGCTCAGAGCCGCCGACACATCAGAATCAGTGAGATGTCGCCTTTCTCACCCAATGGCACGGACACGGTCGGGGCTGAAAGCCGACAGCTCGCTGATTCTGATGTTTCGGCGGCTCCGAGCTTTGTGTTTACGTCCTTTTTACGCTGATTCTAAAGCTGTTAGTTTTATCTCTCTCCAAACAATATTGACTGAACCAGCAGCAAAAGAAGATCCAAACTACGCTTCACATAAACATCGTCATGAACTCACTCTGACTTTTGCTGTTTTGCTTCCACCAGGATAAAATCACACTTCATGCACAGCTCTCTCTCTCTCTCTCTCTCTCTCTCTGTACTTCAAGAATAGTTTCCTGTCTAAAAATCTTTTTTCTGCATTATTCGCTTGCTTGTTACGCACAAGTCTACCGTTGTTACAGCACTGTCGGCCGCTGTTTTTTTCCTTTTACTTTCTTCCGAAAAGAAAACCTAATTTCTGCCGTTCAACAGGCTTCTGAACAAATTTAAACTTTTTAAAATTATGCAAATTGCAAAACGCTGTGTCTCTAATAAAACTGCTGTAACTTCAAAGGTAACGTTCATATGTTGATTAATGGTTTTCTTTCGTTTTTGATCTACTGTAGAATATTTTTATAAAACCACCTTCATGTTTTTCTGTGTTTTATCTTCAGCTACTTTGACACAAAGGCCTCTGCTGTGATGCTCACACCTTTGATAAAGTCTTGCGAGTGTCAGCTTCCTTTTTATAGACACAAAAATATGTAAATGTACTGATCTGAATTATAATATTTCTGACTGTCTGAGGCAAAATTTCCCAGATACAAACTGAATTGAATCGAATGGTGGATCGAATTGATTCAGGACCTTGTGAATCGGAATCGAATCGATTCTAGAAATCAGTGACGATACCCTGCCCTATTTGCGACCATGTCAACATCCAGTCCAGGCTTTTTCAAGACTGGTACTACCACAGCTGATTTAAAACATTCAGGAAAGACTCAATGAAGTATTTAAAAGAAACAGAATGTAGGGTCCTAATACTGACCACAGTTCCTTTATAGCCCAGGCTGGTAGAGGATCCAAAGAACAGGTTGTACATCGAGCTGCTTTTACAACCTTCCTTAATCCAGACAGGGAAACAGAGATGGACCGATCTGATATTACGTATCGGTCCGATATTGACATAAATTACTGGATCGGATATTGGAGAGAAATTAAAAATGTAATCGGATCCATTAAATATCAAAAACTTGCGACATGGCGTAACTCGGCTCATAACCGTAGCCCGTCGCAGCAGTATGCGTCACGTGATAGAGCTGCTGCGTGTATTTGGAGCCTCGCTACCAACCCGGCATTTCATCTCCGAGGAAGTTATCCCAGAGAGAAGTAAAGCAAGTGTGTAAGTTCATCTCTGAATGTTTGTAAAGCATCCCCGCGTTAAGCTTAACAACCGATATATGGAGCGACTGCCTCTCTCTCTCCCTCCCTCTCCTGCTGCTACTTCAATCATGAAACTGATCAATGATCAGCTGATCGGCTTTTCTGTCGCGAGTCCGTCTCTCTTGTTTGTTTTTGGCCCACTTTGCACCAGAAAGAGGAAACCAGCAGCTGAACAACAGCAGCACGTTTAAGCTTGATAAGCTGTTGTTAGAATTTATTTAATATTACTTTCTACACCAGGAGTAGGGTTGGGTATCGAAAACCGGTTCTTGTTGAGAACCGGTTCCCACTGTTTCAATTCCTTGGAATTGTTTGCCATTTTTACAAACGATTCCCTTATCGACTCCAGTCGCCCCGAATGACGTCACCACGTTGCGGAGCGTCATTTACCTGGCAGGAAACACGGCGCCTAAGCAGCTCAAACGCTCAAAAGTTTGGTCATACTTTACGAGAACGGATGACAACAGGGCAACTTGCAATACTTGCAAAGTAGATATTTCATTTAAGGGAGGAAACACTACGAATATGCAAAAGCATTTGCTCACAAAACACGCGATGACCTTAAATGAATGTCGTGTTTTTAATTCCGCTCCGGACTCGTGAATCTCAACCCAGCAGCAGCGGTAACGTTTGCTCGTCCTCTCCCGTTAATGCGGCAGGTAAATAATCAACTAACAGTGCATATTATGTTAGCGCGATCTGCCTTATTACAAAACCTGCCATTACTGTGCATTTAGGTGACCATGATGAGAGAGACAGAGTCTGGCTCAGATGCTGGCAGCTCTCGCTGCAGTCTACCGGCAGCGTCTCCTTTCAGGCCAGGATAGACGAACGTCACCGAGCAGAGACTAAGTTTGTGGTCAAAGGCTTGCACCCATTTGCCACAGCAGATGATTTTCAGTAAGTGAATGTGTTTAATTGTAGGCAGGGACATTACTGGATATTCTTGTGTAATTGCTACAGAATAATTTATGTTATACTTTGTTGTTGCTACAGAAGAATATCTATTTTATTATTTTACATTTACATTTTTTTCCCCGGGGGACCCTGTGACACCCATTGAAGAGCCGTAGGCTGGATCTCTTAAGATCTCACTGTTGGGTTTGTAAGGCCATGTTACTCCTAAATATCTATCTTGTTCAAAGAGAAGATATAAAACAAAGTTCTAAGCTAATCGACCTTAGTGTTCTCCTTTTTTAAAAAGAATCGATAAGAGAATCGATAAAGAATCGAATCGTTAAACAGAATCCAAAATGGAATCGGAATCGTGAAAATCTTATCAATACCCATCCCTAACCAGGATCCTTTTCTATGTAGCTGACGGCTGGTAACTGTGCAGGGGCAGATCTAGCAAAGTTTAGCCATTGGGGCCGATAGGGCATGAACAGGGAAAAGGGGGCACAAAGACATACTTTTCTTTCTTATTCTCATTTAAAATGTCTCGCTTTTAATACATAATTATCTGAATCTTACAACCAAAGTTTTAATCTGATGTAAAATGTATAGAAGTCAATTACTGTATATAGTAACTGTTAAGTCTAATATACCCTAGTAAGCTATAGTACTTTTTCCTTTGGGAGGGTACCATCTGTGCAGTCTGCAGTTCTGTTGAAGAAAGATGTTGAATATATTTAATTATTCTTGAAAAATAATTTATTTCTGTGCATTTTTTTTCACACTGCATCAAATTAAAGTTGATTACGTCAATTAAGCATCATGAGGTGGAGGGTGGTTCCCTATTTTTTATTTATTTATTTATTTGCTGGGAGTTTTAGAGCCCTATTAGTTAGGTTGCTTACTCTTTAATATACCAGAATAGGGAGGATGGAGTAGGTTTAAATTTATTAGATTGATAAAAAAGCAAGATATTAAAAAAACCGTTTTATTGATTAAAAAATACACTATATTGGATTCATATCGGTATCGGACATAAAAAAAGTGGTATCGTGCCGTCTCTACAGGGAAATAACCTTGAAGTCAGAGAACAGTTTATCAGCACCAACAGGCAAAGCAGCTGAGTAGTCTAATGAACAGCTTGAGGAGGATTCCTAAGTGTTGCAGCCCTGTCTCTGAAAAACGTAAGAAAGTCATGAGCTATCAAATTAGAGCAGCAGAGAGTTGACTTACTCTCTGTAAGCTGCGACACTGTGTTGAATATGAGTTTTGAGTCATGTTTATGGCTCATGATGAGATTTGAGAAATAATTTGCTTTCGCTGTCGACATCGCTGATTGAAGAGAAGACAATGAGTCCTTCCAAGCCTGGAGAAATACTTCTAGTCTGGAAGATCTCCAGTGACGCTCGGCTTTTCTACAATTTCTTCTCAAGTTCAAAACCAAGGCATAGGGTTCCTTTTTTGGACATTTCAACTTCCTTACGGGAGCAACAGAGTTCGGTAGTTCAAGAAGTGTATTATTAAGATTCGCAGTTAAGGTGTCCACACATAACTCCTGGGTGAAAATAGGGTCCAACACATCAGGTAGCTGTAATTTAACTCCAAGCAATGCTTCGGGGCTAATATAACAAGATGATCTGAGGGGCAATTTTCCCCTCTCAGAAGCTGGAGATTTAGGGATTAAAGTATCAAATAATATTGCTGAGTGGTCTAGAATAGGTAAAACACAATTTTCAGTCACTGATACATTCAGCCCGTAGCCCAAGACAAGGTCTAGGGTGTGGCCCTTACGTGTTGGCCCAGACACAAATTGTGTGAAGTTTAAGGAATCGGTTACATTTAAGAAATCTTTGACCAGGGGTTTATCCTCACAACATAGATGAATATTAAAGTCCCCCACTATAAGAATCCTTTCATAGTGAGCGATAAAACATGTCAAGAAGTCTGAAAATTCCGAAATAAACAAGTCATTATATTTAGGTGGACGATAGATGACTATAATTAGAACCACGGGACAGCTTAAAGTCAGAAGTTGGGACTCAAATGAGGAAAAAGCACCAGGACTTTGTATCTGTTTGCATTAAAAACAGTCTTTGATGATAGAGGCTACCCCACTCCCCTCCTAACCTGGGGTAGCTGAAGAAGCTGGCATCGGAGGGGCAAAGTTCCAGTAAGGGTGCCACTTCACCAGCGCGCAGCCATGTCTCAGTTAGGAGCATGACATCCAGGTACATGAGTACCAAAAAAGTCCCGAAGAACATGAGTTTTATTTGATACAGATCTTGTGTTTAAGAGAGCTAATTTAACTGTCTGTCCATCCGTGGTAGCAGGCAGTATTTGTAGGTTGTTCATATTTGCTCCACCTCCCCTCGTATCCCATCGGCATGGCGACTAATAAAGCAGCTTTGGATGAGTGTGCTCCGATGACGTCGGGTAAACAGGAAGAAGGCAACGCTGTTTGAGGCCAAAATAAAGTCCTAAACAGCCAGGGTCACCGATGGTAAGGACCATCTAGGTTGCTTTGCTTTCAGTCTTCTGTCCAGTTCAAACCAGCTCGATGGGGTTTCAGTCTGGAGACTGTGCTGGACACTCCATGTTTTCAAGATCACCATCTTGTTCTTTTTTCCTGAGGTAGTTCTGGCACAGCTTGGACTGATGTTTTGGGTCATTATCGTGCTGTAGGATGAACCCCTGACTGTACTTTTGCCACCTCTGCTCAATTCGAAGTGTACTCCAAATGCGGTCGATAAATGCGCAGTTCATTTCCCCAAATTAGAAGTGTGGTCTGGTGTAGACTTCATGGTCCCATATATCCCACAATTCATAGCGCGGCGGTGGGTGTGGATATTTTGTTTGGAAAAAAACGGCGGAAGCCTGAAGCGGGTCGGCCAAAGAGTAAACTTTTAAAAGTAAGTACTGAATATCGTCTCACTTATTTATGTGCGAATGTTTAATAGTAAAGAACATTAAAACATTCCTGTTGGCCACATGTCGGCAAAGTTATGTGACATTAGTGACGTTTGTACTAACTTGGTTTTAAAGCCTTTACTTTAAAATATGCGCCGTTCAATAGTCGACCTTAATCTTACAGAGAATGTGATGATTTTGTGGATAATTAAAGTCAGTCATATATCCACAAACACAACAAGCTGAAAGTCAGTGATGCTGCTCGGTTTGCAGTCCTGAATATCACGGCACAAGCAGGATTCACTGCACTGTTAATGTGAGCTATGTTATATTGCTGCCTCTGTTCGGTGGTGTCAAGACAAACGGACTTTAACGTGTGTTTGAACGAGCTGACGGTTCACTCGTTAAGCTGAAAGAAAGATGCTTTAATCACAGGAGTCACACATGTGTCCACTGTACCATTTGGAACTCTTCTTGTTTCGTAATAACACAAACACTAAATCCTGCTTCTCTGGTGCTGTTGTGTAGCAGTGTGTACACCTGAGACTGTCACCTGTCTGTCTGTCCTGCACTCTCTCTGTTTCTTTCTCTCTGATTGTGTAATAAAAGTATGAACATGTGTTTATAAGTTACACTTGTGTTTGAATCCTGCAGCTTATCACACATTTGATTTCCATGTGTGACGACTGCAAGTGTCCAGAGTGAGGACAGACTGAGGGACCCACTGCTGCACATCATCTGTGAGGCTTTGCACCCCTGATGATCCACCAGGACAAACTCAGCAGTGTGTGAGGAAGAGGAGGAGGAAGAGCCAGCAGCAGCTGACAGATGGAAAGAATAGACAGACTGTTCCCTGTTTGTGAAGGACTGCTAGAAAAGTTTAACATAACTGTCTGTCCTGAATCAGTCTTATTAGGTAATGTTCAAATAATTTGATCATCCCAGTGTTATCAGTGTGGGAGAATGTCAAAGGAAAATTGTTTTTATATAATGTGATCAGCTTCATGAAATGTGCTTTTTTAGGATCACTAAGCAACCAAATGTCTATGTGACTTTTGACATGAACTATTTTGTGATAAACAACTAACAGCTTCCTCTTTTCTGAACGAACATGCAGACTTAGAAAAGGGGAACCTCAGCTCTGAGTTCTTAGAATAACTTTGTTACCTTTGTACACACACACACACACACACACACACAGACACACAGACAAGTATAAATAAAGCACGCAGACAGTGATGAGGTCGTGCGTCCATGACTGCCCTCGCGAGTGAAAGACAACTGCAGTGTTTGTGTTTTCTGACTCAGGTGTCTCAAGCTGAAGAACTGCGGGGTGATTCTTAGAAATCCCCTGTCAGAGAAAGTACTAAAGTACTAAGTACTAAATACTATTTCGTGCCCTCGAAATAGTATTTTGAGGGCACGAAATAGGTATAACGTGCGCACGAAATGCTAATTTGTGGGCATGAAATGGGTATAACGTGGCAACAAATTACGCATTTGTGGCAATGAAATAGATAACGTGCGCACATCATATTGATACAATTCCTGGACAGCTGCGTAGAGACATAAGCATGAGAGTAGGCTAAACCTATACACCGTGGACAGAGACGGTATGATTGAGTTTTATTTTAGGCTGGGAATGAGCTACAAATGCATTTTGAAAAGCCTGCAATGCAAGGAACCATTATTACGGAGAGACATTTAAACGGGATACTGAGAGCCCAGTTGCTTTACAGGACCTGGACGCTGGGATAGATTTTATTGTCAACCAACTGCAAGGGCCTGGGAAGGATCACAGTTATTGGTCAAGTGTTTCGTGCCCACAAATTAGCATTTCGTGCGCACGTTATACATATTTCATGCTCACGAAATACTATTTCGTGAGCATGAAATAAGTAATTCGTGGGCACATTATACCCATTTCGTGCCCACCAAGTAGTATTTTGTGGCCACAATTGATTTATTTTTTGGACCATGTCATCAGAGGGGCTGCATAGAATTGGGATACAGCCTCTGAGATAGAAAGTGTGTGACCGTGAACTCGACTCTCTTTATGACACATACACACACAGACACACACACAAACACTTGTTTTCAGATTTTAGTGAGGACACCAAAAAGCCTCAAAAATATCCTCAAACTCGTGGGGACGGGCATTTTGTGGGACTCTATTAGTCCCCACAAGTATAGTAGCATACCAACTCTTTGTCCTCACAAAGATGTCTAAACAGGTACACACACACACACAGACACACACACAGACACACACAAACAGGTTTGTCAGGTTCCTCGGCTCGTTCTCAGCATTCAGTCCATTGAAGGTGATTATTGAGCCAATCACAGCTACAGAGCTCACTGTGACTCTTCTTCTCTCTACAGTCACACAAACAAACACACTCAGAGACTCTGACAGCAAAACTACAACAATGTGGTGTTAACACTCACCCTGCCTCAGCTCCACCGTCCTCCTGCTGCTCTGAAGGAGGCTCAGCTGTTTCTCTTCCTGTTCCCACCTGCTCGGGTGGCTCCTCCCCTCTGCAGTTGCAGGAAATCAGGTGTGTGTGTCTCTTGTTGAGACTGGTTCTTCCTGCTCTCTATCATCACATTGGGTGTTTCCAAATTCAGGGAGAGGATGCTTCGAATGCCACATTTGTAGGAAATTATATCACATGAACGCGACGAAGGCTGTTCAAATTGGAAGTCTTCCAAATGCGTCCTTCATTTCCCTGAATTTGAAGGATGGGTCAGGTGTGTCCTTTGTGGCCCAACATATCCCAGGATTCATTGCGGGCCATACAGGAGATATTTTTCTGATAATGATAGTGATCGCAGCGGGAGTTAATGCAGGAGATGAACACTTTCAAATGTAAGTATATGAAAATCTGGTGGTACAAACGTTTTTATAGCGGGTGTGTTGTTAGGCTCTGGGCATCTGCATAGACATGTTCTTTGTTTGAGAATGTGAGGACAAACTTGAAAGAGAGACACTGTGAGAGTGGACACATCCACACTGGTGCTGCATCTGTGCTCACCACGATGGCCTCCTTCAGAGAGATGGAGGACTCACTCTGTCTTCTGGCTGATGTAAGTGTTCAGCTTTGAACAGCTGTCGTTCCAGCTGCTTTTAATTTTGTAGTTTCACATTTGTACAGACTTTATATTTTTTATAGACGTGTCATATACGAGCCCTTAAATCATTTTCATTATCACAGATACAGTCTACACTCTGCATCATGAGCTGGTCAAAGGGATTAATATCGCAAAAGTTGTAATTAATGTCATGTTTCATGTAAACTGCTCTGAGGTCACAGTGACACCAGCAGATGTAGTTACAGCCTCTCTGTCCCCACCATCCTGAGGCTGACGGCGCTCTGTAAGCTCTTCATAGAAGTTTTGCTTCTTTTTTTTGGCTGTCAATCTTTAACGTCTTTGAATCTCAGTGACCTCCACCTGAAGGAGAATTTTACTCAGCTTCCTCCTAATATTTCACAATAAAAGCTGTGCTCAGTGTTTTTGTGAACATGTTGCTTGTGGTGTGAGGCCGAGCGTCCCAGCAGGAAGCGCCTTTATGGCTGTTGTTTGGCTCCTGTGGGACTTTCTGAAAGAGTGTGAGTGAATTCCTGGAGTGCTGCAGTGTTTCTGACAGCAGACTGAGCTCAGACGTGTCTGCCACCGAACCCTCAGTGAAAACACACCAAATAAGACGTGAACTGAAGCAACATGGCCGTTTGCTTTGTGCTCTGTACAGTAATCATATTCATGCTATTTATTTCAGACAGTAACAGACCAGCTCAGCTTCCCCGTTCTCCACTGACGTCCTCGCTGTGACCCAGGCCCCAAAAAACAAGTTCCCCTCAGCTGTGGACTTTCTTGGAGCTCCAGAGATCCACCCAGCAAGGTTTAAAGGTCCTGCTGGTGATTACCTGGGCAGTGTTTTACCTGTGGCTGTGTTGAAACGTGTTCACACCTGAATCCTCACAGCTCCAATCACGTCTGACACATCCTGATAGGAATACTTCAATCAGTAAAGTACTCGAGTAAATGTACTCTGTTACATTCCAGCACCGGTCCTATCCACGCTGTCGCCCAATGGGGTCGGTGCCCCCACTGTGGACACGCCCCTGTGTAGGGGCGGGGTTTAAACTTTATTTAAAACAGCGTGACAATAAAGAAATGTTCTTTCCAGAGTTTGTGTGTAAAAATGATCCAAATAAAGGTTGAAATCAAAGTGAAAATGTGCAGAATGTTGTTTATTTTATTTTATTTATTTATTTAGCACTTTTAATTACAACAGTGGTGCTGTACAAACATACAAATTACACAATAAAATAGCAATATCAATTAACATCAATGCCAAATAGCTAATAAAAAATAAGTAAATAACTCTCATGTAGTATTAAAAGCCAGTGAGTAAATGCACGATCACCTCTAAGAACCAGCCTCGACCTCTGTGATCTAAGAGCTGTAGGGGGCATACAGTGGGGCAAAAAAGTATTTAGTCAGCCACCGATTGTGCAAGTTCCCCCACCTAAAATGATGACAGAGGTCAGTAATTTGCACCAGAGGTACACTTCAACTGTGAGAGACATAATGTGAAAAAAAAATCCATGAATCCACATGGTAGGATTTGTAAAGAATTTATTCGTAAATCAGGGTGGAAAATAAGTATTTGGTCAATAACAAAAATACAACTCAATACTTTGTAACATGTCGGGCGACCGTGGCTCAGGGGGTTGGGAATCGCATCTGTAACCAGAAGGTCGCCGGTTCGATCCCTGGGCTCTCTGTCCTGGTCGTTGTGTCCCTGGGCAAGACACTTTACCCTACTTGCCTACTGGTGTTGGCCAGAGGGGCCGGATGGCGCGATATGGCAGCCTCGCTTCCGTCAGTCTGCCCCAGGGCAGCTGTGGCTACAACTGTAGCTTGCCTCCACCAGTGTGTGAATGAATAGTGGTATTGTAAAGCGCTTTGGGTGCCTTGAAAAGCGCTATATAAATCCAATCCATCATTATTATTAACATAACCTTTGTTGGCAATAACAGAGGTCAAACGTTTACTATAGGTCTTTACCAGGTTTGCACACACAGTAGCTGGTATTTTGGCCCATTCCTCCATGCAGATCTTCTCGAGAGCAGTGATGTTTTGGGGCTGTCGCCGAGCAACACGGACTTTCAACTCCCGCCACAGATTTTCTATGGGGTTGAGGTCTGGAGACTGGCTAGGCCACTCCAGGACTTTCAAATGCTTCTTACGGAGCCACTCCTTTGTTGCCCGGGTGGTGTGTTTTGGATCATTGTCATGTTGGAAGACCCAGCCTCGTTTCATCTTCAAAGTTCTCACTGATGGAAGGAGGTTTTGGCTCAAAATCTCACGATACATGGCCCCATTCATTCTGTCCTTAACACGGATCAGTCGTCCTGTCCCCTTGGCAGAAAAACAGCCCCATAGCATGATGTTTCCACCCCCATGCTTCACAGTAGGTATGGTGTTCTTGGGATGCAACTCAGTATTCTTCTTCCTCCAAACACGACGAGTTGAGTTTATACCAAAAAGTTCTACTTTGGTTTCATCTGACCACATGACATTCTCCCAATCCTCTGCTGTATCATCCATGTGCTCTCTGGCAAACTTCAGACGGGCCTGGACATGCACTGGCTTCAGCAGCGGAACACGTCTGGCACTGCGGGATTTGATTCCCTGCCGTTGTAGTGTGTTACTGATGGTGACCTTTGGTACTTTGGTCCCAGCTCTCTGCAGGTCATTCACCAGGTCCCCCCGTGTGGTTCTGGGATCTTTGCTCACCGTTCTCATGATCATT
This sequence comes from Simochromis diagramma, assembly GCF_900408965.1. Classification (NCBI taxonomy): domain Eukaryota; kingdom Metazoa; phylum Chordata; class Actinopteri; order Cichliformes; family Cichlidae; genus Simochromis; species Simochromis diagramma. Next base: position 154,604 of record NW_024387179.1, on the reverse strand, counting down.
TTGACCCCACGGGATGAGATCTTGCGTGGAGCCCCAGATCGAGGGAGATTATCAGTGGTCTTGTATGTCTTCCATTTTCTGATGATTGCTCCCACAGTTGGTTTTTCACGCCAAGCTGCTTGCCTATTGTAGATTCACTCTTCCCAGTCTGGTGCAGGTCTACAATACTTTTCCTGGTGTCCTTCGAAAGCTCTTTGGTCTTGGCCATGGCGGAGTTTGGAGTCTGACTGTTTGAGGCTGTGGACAGGTGTCTTTTATACAGATGATGAGTTCAAACAGGTGCCATTCATACAGGTAACGAGTGGGGGACAGAAAAGCTTCTTACAGAAGACGTTACAGGTCTGTGAGAGCCAGAGATTTTCCTTGTTTGAGGTGACCAAATACTTATTTTCCACCCTAATTTACGAATAAATTCTTTACAAATCCTACCATGTGGATTCATGGATTTTTTTTTCACATTCTGTCTCTCACAGTTGAAGTGTACCTCTGGTGCAAATTACTGACCTCTGTCATCATTTTAAGTGGGGGAACTTGCACAATCGGTGGCTGACTAAATACTTTTTTGCCCCACTGTATAAGGCTGCAGTAGGTCTGACAGACACCCTGGGACCTGTCCATTCAGTGCTTTATAAGTCGCCAATACGTTTTTAGGCTTTTAACAGTTTTTATTCATTATCAGGAAAAGCATAAAAACATAACAAAGCAGACAAACAAGAAAAAAAAACCCCAAAGGAAATACATTGAAGTCATTATATACCTGTGCAAATACACATACCGGGGGGGGGGGGGGGACTGAAAGAAGAGAGAAACAAACAAAGAAACAAAAAAAAAAGGAAAAAAGAAAATAAATATTTACTCACAGATTTAGAAAAACAGATAAACTACAAGAGTGAACTGTTGTCCTTTACACTCACTCCATATTTACCTGAGGACATCTTAGAAGCAGCCCCCCCCCCCCCCCCCCCCCCCCCCGACCTTACACACACAACACAGACATCACATGGGGATACAAGTCGGAGATCGGTAGCTTTACAGAAAAACACTGAAATGTACACTACAATGGGAAAGTATAAGAGGAAAAAAAGAGACCCCTACTCATGCTGTGCTTCCATGGTAGGACAGCATGAGAACAGGAAACAAAAAAACTCCTCTGCATGAAAAGCACATAAATGTCCACAGTACAACTTTGTGAAAGACATGACAAGCCACAGGATTGGGTAGGGAGTGAGGAGTAATCCGAAGCGAACACAGCAGCCGCCCTGCACAGCGCTACCATTCCAGCGCGGCACACAGACCCGCCGTGTTCCCCCGCAGGAAACAAGCATCGAAGGCGTTTGGAAAGGGAGGGGGATGAGTGTGTGCTTATCATCATCTCAATCCCAGCGGGCAGCCTTGGGGGGGTTTGAACAGCCGGTTCCGCTTTCTTAATTCTCCGATAAGACGTTGCACAGCTTCATCATGCAGCTCTTCAGAGTAAAACTTGCTTTCACAACAGCTTCACTTTGTGATTTTGCTCTGGTGACAAACGTCTGCTGAAATGTCAGATTCTTCTTTAGCTCTTCTACTTCCTGTAGTTTCTGCTCTGCATTTAGGTTTTTCAGCTTTTCGTGATGTTTTGTCTCGTAGTGCCGTCTTAAATTAAATTCCTTCATTACAGCCACATTAGCTCCACTAATAAGACACACAGGTTTACCAGCATGTCTATAAACATATATTCAGTCTCCCACTGGTGCTGAAAGGCTCTGCTTTCAGAATCAACTTTTCTCTCCACCATTGTGAGCGGCTAGCTTTGCAATAACAGAAGTTTGACTTGATTGATGCAGGAATGTTCCCAGTTAGCCTTGTGCTTCAGCACCCCCAAAATGAATCAAAGCACCCCCAAAGATTTCTTACTTTTTGGACAATATTTGCTGTTTGTGTGACACACTACTAAAAATATAAAAAGCATACAGTACTTGTTTGAGACCTAACACTTTAACAACAAACGTATACATAACCTCCCCCCCCCCCCCCTCCCAAAATGGTTTGTTCCAGCTCTCCCCTGCTCTGGCTCTAGCGCTCTTGCTGCCAGAGCGATGGTGGCTGAGACGCAGCGGAGCAGAGGTGTAAGTGTCTGTCTTAAAGCAGGACATGTTAGCTGCATTTAACCTTCAGTTACTCTTTCTACAGTTAGTTAGGAGTCAGACCATGTTTCTTTTAGCTGAAAAACATTACACCAGGTAACCTGCAGTGTTGAAAACGTGTTTCCCGACGATGTTTGCTGCCCTACAATCCGTCCTGCTCTGTAGTAAAATCAGCGACATTTGACCGTCCTGTTGCTCCCATTGAAATGTATACAGCCTATTTAAAATTTAGAACTTATAATTGTCCGCAGCCTGCTGTTGTTACCACTGTCCTGTTAGAAATGGATACTAACTAGCTGACTGACTGAATGCCCATTAACCTTATAACTCCTGGTGTGTGTGTGTGTGTGTGTGTGTTTGTGTACAGAGAGACAGCCAGGTTCATAATGGATATGAGGAAGTTTTTTTCAAAAAAAAGGAGCCACATTCAGGTAAAAGTGTAAAATCAAATGATCCGTCAATCAAGAATAATGTTGGATCAGTGTTTCAATGTTTATATCTTTTATTACATGTTCGTGTGGTTTGGTTATTTGCCTTTTGGTTGAAAGTAAACTGTGAGAGGACTTTTTGTTAGTGATCTTAATAGTATTTTTTTTATATTAATGTAATTTTTCATCTGATTGAATACAATCTGTTTGTGTATGATTGTCAGTCCAAAGAGGGAGAGAGGAAAGAGGAGAACGTGAGGAGAAAGTACGAGGTCAGGAAGAACCAGGTAAGAAAACAGACAGGGAACAGTGACAGGCACAACACAAACTGTTAAACTGACAAAGAGAAAAAACCTGATTTCACTCACACAATCTGGAAGTTGTGTCCTCCCTATATTAAAGCTGCTAAACAGAATCTGCAAAACAAACTGGGTTGAAACATTTTGACCCTCTTTAACAACATTCCAACATAACATTATCATTGATCGGGGAGATTAAAATTAATGATATATTTTTATGTGGTTCAGCCACAACTCTACTGAAACCTCAGCCAGTAACAGGTAGGCCAACTTTTGGACCGTCCAGTTGTCTGTATGACTGCCGCAGTACGTACATCACATTTGCACACTATCAGAAAGAGCCAAACAGCCCTGGTGGAGTGAGGAGCTTTGACTGCCTCACCAAGAAAAATACAATGAAAAAATTATTTGTCCATATTTTCTATTCCTTTAGGTCAATAATGATCACAATCAAAAAAAAAAAATTATACACACCTTATAGTTTTTTAAATATTACCCTCTACCAAATGGTTGAGATGTCTCTCTATGGTACAACTACATAAAGTTCTACAGACATAACTAGTAGAAAAAAGTAAAGGTTATACTCATTTTGCAAAACAATAACTACCCAATTTTGTGTTTGACCCACTTTATTGTGGTAGTAAAACATCAAACATTGTTGGATTCCATTTCAACAGTGGGCGTTATAATAACAAACCACAAAATGTATAAAACACAAAAATATTGTAAATTTGATCAAAAACTTGATCTGCAATTACCAAAAATTCATAAACATACAAATTCACTTTTGACCTGTTGTTAACATAAACTTTTCACTGTAGTGTTGGAACAGCACTAACATTTTTTATTTTATTTTCCAGAAAATTCTGGTGGTATATTATATACCATTGCCATTTTGCACTGAAAAATTTAAGAACACACTGAAACAGTTCTGGCTCTTTTCTTTTGCCGTTCATGCAACTTCACCAATACCCCTTGATTAGATCTTCTGGTGGTACACTGCAAAGCATTCCTGACTGGCATTCAAGCAGAAGAAAACGTTGCATTTTTGGCATTTCCATCTTGAGACGCCCTTTGGACAGTAATTGCATCGGCCTCGCTTGTCACAGTGAAGTGGCCAATGCCCAAAGCAGTCATATTGCACATCTGGCTGTGGTTGTGAGGGTCTTGGGGTGTATCGTTTCTTTGATGGTGGTGGAGAGCTGCATGATGGTCGGCCAACTTTGGATGCTGGCTTGTTGACTTGTTTCAAGCTATGCGCAACTGCCAGGCGGAATCTTTTGAGTGTGATTGGTTTCTGGTTTAGTTGTCCACATTCCCTCTTGTAGACCAGCCAGGAATTTGCAATGGACAGATCAAGCATGTAACCAAAGAGTGGCAGGTACCATCTTGTAGACTTGGCTGGGGTCTTGTACAGGTGTACCAGCACCTAACCCCTAACCCTAACCCTAGCGATGGAAAGTTGAAAACACCCATGAATAGGAGGATTGCCAGAAAATCTTCAATTTCCTTAGGGCTAGTCTTGATTGTGTCCCCCAACTCTTGAGCAGAATACAGATTGGTATGATAGGCAATATGATCAATCATTTCATCAGTGAAGAGCATTTTGAAGTACTGGAATGGGGACTGTAGGGCGTCAGAGGTTTCAAAACTTGCATCTGGAACTTGAAATTCTTCAATGTCCTCATGCTTCCAGATTCTTCTTGTGTCTTTTTTTGGGACTAAAGAGGAAGATGGGTCTAATGTATCCTCTGCTTCATCCAAGGGAACTGTTTTTAGGATATTTTTCCCTTTTTTGCTCATTTTACGCAAAAGTTTATTAGATCTACTTGTTGAAGGAGCATCTTCATCCAGGGAAACATCAAAGCAGCTTTCATCACTATCATCTGCAAAATTGGGTTGGAAATCTGGATCCTCTATTGGGTCATCATCACTCAGTTCACCATCGGAGTCCTGAGAATTTTCAGGTAGAAGGGCCAGGTTGGTGCGTTGTCTTGCTCCATAAAAGAATTTGCAATCCATCTAATAAACATTAAAAAAAATAAAATTGTAGAAATATAGTTGGTTTGATTTCCATGTGTCATTTAAAACTGTATTTTAAAAAATAATCACAGAAAGTGAGTAAATCTTTAAACATTAGAAATATTAGATTTTGTAACATACAGTATTTGTCATGGAAAAATTTAAACATGTCATATTTACATGTATAGATCATTAAATTATTTATATTCAATAGTAAATAGTCAATTTCATATGTTAAAACAACAGTTCTAAACATTAGCTAAGTTTTGCTACTCTTACCATCAATTGACAAATCAACCGTTTGGTTGAGCATGTTTTTAAAAAAATATTATGGATTTATTACAGCTATTTTCTGGTATCAAATGACATAATCATGTTCAGTAAAGACTCTGACATGTTTATATTGCAGAAAAATGTACTTACCTTTAAAATTTTTAGCCAAAACAGTCCGTGTGTCCAGAGTGATTTTTTGCTTTCTGATTTCCTGGTTGGAGGGTGGCAGATGAGGCCTGCCATATCCTGACACAGTGCCATCTAGTGTTTTTTTTTAGGATAACATAACTCAACCAAGTGGTAGAGATGGCTCAATAAGGTTGAGTTAAGCTAAGTACTCTAGTTCATTATATATAGTCTCTCAAAATATGCTAAACCAAATGGTTGAGCAGGCAGTCAAAGGGTTAAAGAGAAGCAGATGCTCTGTTTATATTCTAAAAATGTTTTAAGCTTGTTTCAAAGATTCTGTACAGCAGCTTTAAATGTTTTCCAAAAGCACACATACACTTATCAGTGTTTCTCACACTTTTTACAGTGTGGACCACCTGATAAAAATGTCAAGCTCTCCTAAGGACCACTATGAAAGCATGAAACTCATAAATCTTACAACACAAAATTAGTATCTGCAGTAAAGATTTTTTCATGCATCGTATACATGCTACCACAGGCAAAGTTGCCTCCATTTTTATATTCTTTTTTTAATATTTTGTAATAATTTATTTGTAATAATTTATTCTGTTTCAGGAGTGTTTTTATGCATCTGTATTATATTATACAAACACATTAAAAGTGAATCTCTGTCCAAAAAATGCACTCAGTTTACTTCTTACTCACTATGAGCATCATTCATTATTCTCCTCCAGTAATTAAGGTTAGGATATGTATTTTTTTTATTCCAATCCATTCTTCTTTTGCAGCATTTAAATAACCTTGATCAGAATTGATGGTTTTGTTACAGACTTTTCAAAAAAGTGTTTTGCTTTTCTTTCACAAATGTGGGATTAAATTGTTAAAAAGTACAAAACAGTGATGTCATGTTTTGTGACGAGGACCCAGGCACAGAGAGACTTGATGAATTTAAGAATCTTATGATTTAATAAAGAAATTTGCAGACTTGCACAGAGATGGTAAAATTATGATGACTGATAAAGGAGACGAAGACAACAGACGATGAGGACAGGGAGGATGCAGGGACCGACAGAGACGGGGAAGAAGTCTCATTGTGACGAGTAAAGTGTATCTTGGCTGGCTGGGCAGCTCTCTGGGTGCTCAGCCCCCCAAAGCTCTGATCCTAGAATCGCTCCTGCAAAAATTTAACATTTTCTATAAATTCTGTGAATCTCGGGCAGCTCGACTTGCGTGAAGTGTTTCCAGCTGGGCGTCGTGTAGCTGGAGTCGAGTGTTTTAATTGAAACGATACATTTTTAGACATAAGTTGTAACGGCGCCGTTTTCTTTGAGTATTTATTCCACGGCGTGCTGCGGGGAAAAGCCTGTTCTAACGTGTGAGTCTAAGCTTTATTTTTTGCTTCTCATCCGTAAACACTCTGCATCTTTCACGTGATTCAGTTTATTTTGAAAAGTCTCAACAGGATCTTGAGCTTTATTGTGAAAGGTTTATGTGGAAAATAAACAAGCGGACACACGATAGTTTTACCGTCGTTGTTGCTAACGACAACGCATAAAAACAGGCGCTTGTCCGTCCTTAGTGTGGTTATATTAAATATAAGAGAAAGAGAGAACTTTAAGAAATGAATATAGCCGTGGGACTTCCGGGTGTCATGGCGGAATGAGTGGACGCGTTTGGTGGCTGCTCCCTACAATCAGGAATAGAAAACACCGAAAACTCGTTAACAGACAACTCAATTGAGTAAAGCCGCAAAAGCAAATGCTAACAATGCAACAGGACAAGACTGCACGAGCCCCGACAGTATAATTAGCGACTCGGCTGGCGAGTTATTAAAAGCTATCGAATCATTGAAATCAGAAATGAAACAAGATAACGAAAGGCTGAGAGAAGGCATCAACACGCTACAGCAGGAACTGGGGGGCAAACTCGATAAGATAAAGGAGGACATAAAAACTCTGTCGGAGAGAGTGGGGGAAGCTGAGGACCGAGTGGGAAATATAGAAGACATGACACTGGAGTTAACTGAAGCGCTCCTCCAAAGTTTGAAAACACAAAAATTTATTCAGAACAAGCTGGTGGATCTAGAGTCAAGATCAGAAATAACATACGCCTGTTTGGAGTGGAGGAAGGCGCCGAGGGGAGATCCGCCCAAGACTTTGTTTCGGAGTTGCTACAGCACGAAATACCTATACCAGACGGGCTGGAATTCAAGATCCAGTGGGCCCATCGTATCCCCATACAGAAACCGCGCCCTGGAGAATTCCCACGCCCGATTCTTATCAATTTCCAGGAATTCACAACGAAAGAACTTATACTTCGAGAAGCTTGGAAAAAGAAGCAAATCCAGCTGAATGGTAAGACGATTTATTTTGATCATGATTATGCATCAGATATTGTCCAAAAGCGCAAGCAATACAGAGAAGTTAAACGGATATTAAAGGACGCGGGTGTGCGCTTCCAAACTCCCTACACGAGTATGCGGATCTATTGGCGGGACGGTGTCAGAAACTACAGCAATGCACGAGATGCGGCTTTGGAGTTGCAGAGGCGGGGAAATGATGTACAGATCCCGGCGGTATCTGAGGAGGAGGACGCGCTAATTAGAAAGTGTCGAGAGTGGAAACGGGTCCCAATTTCCTGTCGAGAGCAAATTACCTCCCTGGGGCAGAGAGCTAAAAAAAAGCTGGAGGAATTTCAGAGAAATGTTGATTAGTTCGGGGGACATCTCTCCCCTGCCACTGATCAGAATATCACAGGGTTGCCTCACCAATTCAAAGAACGGGAGGAGCAACACCAGATGGAGGTAAATACGTTGGACTATAAGATGGGAACAATATTTTCAGTTTTCAAACTTTTTATAGGGCCCTCCCTTTATGGAGGTTTTTACCCTAGACCTACCATGGTCATGGTGGGAGATTGTTTTTTCCTACTAATTGGGAGTCGCAAGTTTTTGATTATTTTTTGTTTTATGTTTAGTAATATTGTTTTTTCTTCTTTTTTCAAATTTGAGGGAATGGTTACTGCACATTGTACAAGTCTTGAGTGGTGTAGGTAAAATAAACATTATCTCAATCAATATCAACGGTCTGGGGAATCCGGTCAAAAGGAGTAGGTTGTTATCTAAATTGAAACGACACAAGGCGCAGATTATATTCATTCAAGAACCTCATATGTCAAAAGAAGAGCATGAAAAATTTAAAAAGTTTGGCTATGTAAATTCCTTTTACAGCTCATGTAAGAATAGCAGACGAAGAGGAGTTATAACTTTAATTTCTAATACGGTAAATTTTGAAATGTTAGAGGAAGTCTGTGACAAGGATGGTAGATACGTTGCTGTTAAAGGGAGGGTTAATAATAATGTGTTATCTCTGATAAATGTGTATGCCCCTCCAGAGGGCAACCCAAAATTCTATCAAAAACTATCTGAGAAAATTATTAGTTTTAGTGAAGGGACTCTGATATGTGGGGGTGACTGGAACTGTGTATTAAATCATACTAAAGATACTACAAGCTTAAAAAGACGTAAAAATAATAAATCCAAGGCTCTTAATTTACTTATAAAGGAAGTGGATCTTTGCGATGTATGGAGAGAATTACACCCTCTGGAGAAGGACTATACACATTTTCCAGTAGCCCATAAGGTACACTCAAGGATAGATTTCTTTTTGATAAATAGAAGTGATAAACATAGAGTCATAGAGTGTAATATCGGTATAGCTGATCTGTCGGATCACAACGCCATACACTTGACTATTCACTTATATAATCAGAATAAGAAATCGTTGTGGAAATTAAATACTGGTATTCTTAACAATGAATCTGTGGTACAAGAGATTAAAAAAGAATTACAAGTCTGTATTGCTGACAACAAGGATGAACAGATGGATCCAACAATAATTTGGGATACTCTTAAAGCAGTAATTCGAGGATATCTGATATCAAGGACTACCCATATCAAAAAAATGAAAAAGCTCACACAATTCAAATTAGAACAACGATTAAGGGATTTAGAAAAAAAACAGCATACAGATTTGAGTGCCGACTTGGCTGAAAGCATTAAAGATGTAAGAAAACAACTAAGCGATCTGTCTATGGAGGAAATAGAAAAGAAACTGAGATTCACAAAACAAAAATTTTATGAGTCTGGTTCCAAAGCAACCAAAGTACTGGCTAAACGGTTAAAATCAATACAAATAAGTAATGCAGTTAATAAGATTAGAAATCCAAACACCAAGGAACTATTATATGAACCCATACAGATAAAAAAATGCCTTTCAAAAATATTATAAAACATTGTATAATCAACCCGACCAGAAAAACAGACAAGAAATTGAAGAGTACTTGGATCAGTTAGACCTTCCTTCTGTTGGGACAACTCAAAATGAATTTTTAACTAAACCGATCACTAAGGAAGAACTGGATAAGGCAATAAGGAGATTGAAATCTAATAAAAGTCCAGGGAGTGATGGGTATCCCAATGAGTGGTATAAGACTTTTAAAGAGGTTTTGGCTCCTATTTTGATAGATTCCTTTAACTGGACATTGAAACACGCTAAAACTCCACCCTCTTGGAAAGAGGCCATTATATCAGTCTTACCAAAAGAAGGTAAAAACAAGGAAAACTGTGACTCCTATCGCCCAATCTCTATTTTAAACGTGGATTATAAATTATTTACATCCATAATCACAAGACGCTTAGAGTAGTTTCTCCCAGATCTGGTGGATGAAGACCAGACAGGGTTCATTAAGGGGCGACAGACACAAGATAATATACGACGCACATTGCATATAATTAATGAAGTTAATAAAGAGAAAATCCCAACAGCCTTAGTGAGCTTAGATGCTGAAAAGGCCTTCGATAGAGTCTCTTGGATATTTCCTTTTGCTGTTTTGAAGAGAATGGGCTTTAACAGTATCTTCATCGAGTGTATACAATCCTTGTACCACAGGCCATTGGCCAGAGTTAAAATAAATGGGGACCTGACAGACAGCTTTGAGCTCTTCAGAGGAACCAGGCAGGGTTGCTGCCTGAGTCCAGCCCTTTTTGCTCTGTATATCGAGCCTTTGGCTCAGTATATACGGCAAAGTGCAGACTTAAAAGGGGTTTTAGTTTCTAAACTTGAACAACGAATAGGTCTCTTTGCTGATGATATAATTATATACCTACAGGATCCTGACACAACCTTTCCTCGGTTGATTAAAGCATTAAAATATTTTGGCAAAAACTCAGGATATAAATTAGATATCGTAAAGACTCAAGTACTTTGTCTGAATTATTTCCCCAAAGAATCAATTCAAAACGAATATAAACTAAAATGGGACTCAAATAAGATCAAATATTTAGGTGTCTATCTAATTAGTGAAATAAGTACACTATACGAGGCAAATTATGTAAAGATTAGTAATACAATCCAAAAAGATTTGATTAAATGGGCTCCACTTGTCATGGACCTTAGCTCAAGAATAGAGGTAATAAAAATGAATGTGCTTCCTCGACTACTGTAAATATTCACTTCATTGCCAGTCCATATACCAGATGCACAATTTGGTAGATGGGATAAATTAGTTAGTAGATTTATTTGGAAAGGGACAAAGCCAAGAATAAGATTTAAAATACTCCAATTAAGAAAAGAAAAAGGAGGATTTGCCCTCCCGAATTTCAAGGAATATTTCTATGCAGCCCAGCTGAGATATATTGTTTACTGGTGTTCACCGGATTACACCTCAAAATGCAAGCATATGGAGATAAATTATTGCTCATCATGTCATCCACAAGCAAGATTGGGAGAAGAAACTATCCAGTCTACGAACACAAATCTCATTACTGAATTCACTATTAAACTCTGGTGGATTATAGTGAAGAAATATAGAATCATAGAAGACTGTAAATTGCTGATTTGGCCTGCATATTCTCGAAAATTCCAAAGTGGACAATGGGATAGTACATTTTTAAGATGGGTCAATAAAGGAATTACAGCAATGTGTACATTAATAGACGGGACAACATTCAAATCCTTCGAGAATCTACAGAGACAATTGGATAAATCAGATTTATTTAGGTATTTTCAATTAAGACATTTTTACAATACAGAAATCAGGAAGAAGTCCTTGAGAGAAGGAAGCCATATAATAGAAATAATAACAGGTGCATATAAAAATCCTCCATCAAGAATTTTATCGAAAATATATAATGGCCTGCAAAATATTGATTTGAATAGGAATGAAACATTATATATCAAACAAAAGTGGGAATCGGAATTACATCTTGAGTTGTCAGAGGATGACTGGCGATCCGTATGTCTCACACAGCATAATTCCACCAGCTCTAGACGATGGAGAGAATATGGCTGGAAAAATGTGATTAGGTTCTTTATTACTCCTTATATCAAAAGCAAGCAGCTGAAAACACCCCAACAATGCTGGAGATTATGTGGAGACTGGGACGCCAATCATTCTCATGTGTTTTGGAAGTGTAAAAATATCAAACCTTACTGGGAAAGCATTGCGGTAACAATGACGAAAGTGCTGGGGTATGACGTGCTGTGTGAGGCACGAGTAATGAATTTTGGAATATGGGAAAATGTAAGAAAGGAGGACGATTACTTGTTTAAAATTATGTTGTTGTCAAGCAAAAAGGTAATAACAAAAAAACTGGCTGAAAAGTGACCCTTTAAAATTGGAAGAATGGACTGATGTAATCGAGAACATGTATATAATGGAGAAAATGAGCTACACTTTGAGACTGAAATCTGACAAACACCGAAAACAGTGGACAAAATGGATAGCCTATAAGACTCACTCAGCCCCATAGGGCAGGGACCTCTCCTCGTTGTTTTTTTTTGTTTTTTTTCCCCTCTTCCACAGATTAGGTGTCCTTTGTTTTTTTTTTGGTTTGTTTCTTTTGTGTTCTTTTTTTCGTGTTTTTTGTTTGCATGTACTATAAAATTGGAAAAAGCACAAAATAAAAAGTTTAAAAAAAAGAAAGAAAAGAATATAGCCGCTACAGTGACCATCAAAACATGAAATATTGCCGTAAACAGTTTATTTTGTGACACCACGAAACAAACGATAGCGTAAAATGAAACGATAGATGTTTTTATATCGTCATCCGACACATATCGTTATATCGAACAGCCCTAATCAATACAGTTTTCAAAAAATGCTTCTCTGTGCAGAATCGGTTTAAAAACATAAAGAGCTGTTGATGCTGCTTGTCCGTGATTTGGACATCATATTTTCTTCTTTGGCTTGGAAGGAAGTTGGTTTGGAAACATATCTGGCGATGCTTCATCTTCTGCTTTGCAACTGTGTGGGATTTAAAAACCCGTCCATGATGCTGGCAGTGTCCCAGCATGTTGTTGTTTTTAAGTTCATGTCCCCCCTGCAACGGCTCTGAAAACATGTGTTCTAACAGCAGCAGTACTGAGCTCAGTCTCAGAGAGATGCAGATGCAGTTTGCATGTAACTACACGCAGCCTTCCTCTTTCTCTCGCTCCTCTCTCCCTCCTTCTTGTGGAGCAGGTCTCTCTCTCTCTCTCTGGTACACAACTGCACGCACACACGCGCACACACACAACAGAAGAAAGGAGAACTGGAAAACCGAAGACTTGTTCGGACCGGACTGACTAGATTCCCAAGCGGTGACGCGGTGGATATTCATCATCATTTGCCCTCCTGTCCACCTTTGACAGTTTACACTCATTCTCTTGTGCCCTTATTTGCCTTTACACCACATAAAGGGGGGGGGGGGGGATTAATTTGATGCTACAAGTGCCTAAAGCAGGTGCCCGAGAGGATCACATGTGGAGAATGATGTATGGCCACATCTGCGCATCTGGTTTAGTAGCAGCCTTGGATGAATAGACTGTTGTGTTGCTTTAAGAGGCCCCATAGGCAGATTAGCTCTTCTAGTCCAAGACAAAGCTCAGATTATAGAGGCAGTGCCATTTCACATCCTCTGAACACCCACAGTCCCGCACAACTCCTACAGATTAAGCTGTGATGAAGCTCCACTGTGATGATGATGATGCTCCCGTGCGCACATTTTATTACCAACAGTCATGGAGGTCATGCTGAGCAGGGAGGGGATGATACGGATCAATAGCACTGTAGTGTAACATGGGTAAAAAAAGCCATCAGGGGAGATCAGGTAGAGAACATGAAGGTCCAGTCACACTGAATGGATTCATTTTTACCAACAAGTGCTTTAAAGAGAGCTCCTGCTTGGCACAAACACCTGTGTGCCTTCAGAGACTCAACTTCCATCAAATATTTGTTTTTTAATTAAGGCACAAGTGCACAGGCAGCAGTCTGTGTTCAGAAAAACCCAAAACATTTGATTCAAATTTAGAACAAAAACACCACAGTGGGAGGGAAACGGAGAAACTGGTTTCTTTTTTCCACTATAACTGTGTTTACAGGCCGTTCCAGTCTTTATCTGTCTCACACACTCGACCAAATAACAAACACAAAATAAAAAAAGAACATCTCACATAAATAAATACAGAAAGAATCCAAAAGTAGCTATATTAGTAGTGAAACAAACAAGAAAAGCATTTAAAAACCAAACGTGTAAAATCAGTCAGTGCGTGATCACATTGCTCCGCCCATCAAAAAGTGACCTGTGTGAATATCACCATCTCATTTATAGGACTGATGAACGTTGGTTGGAACATTTGTAGTCCAATCATACTTCACAGACATCTTTAATCCTTCACTGAGTCAGGCTGTTGTTCTCACCAGCCTCAAACTCTCCACCATCATTCCTGTGCTGAAGTAGTCGTGTCCCTCCTGCATGAAGGACGACTGTCCGGTCCCACACACCTCCATCATTATGAAGAGCTTTGAACAGTTAGTCATGCATCAAATCAAAACTTCCCTCCAACCTGGATCCATGTCAGTCACATACCGGTCAAACCGCTCGACCGATGATGCGATTTCAACTGCCCTCTTATTCAGCCCTCACACATCTGGACACTCATACGTTAGAATGATGTTCACAGACTTCAGCGTTCAACACCATCTTTCCCCAGCAACTCCTTCACAAACTGGATCTGCTGAGCATCAGCACCTCGCTGTGTCACTGGCTGCTGGATGTCCTGAGAGGGAGACAGCAGACAGGTCGGCAGCAACACCTCCAGCACAAGAACACTGAACACAGGCTCCCCAAGGATGTGTGTCGAGCCCCTTCTCTTCACTCTGCCTCTCATTTCTTATCATTATTTAAGCATCTTGTTTTCTTGGTCATAATCCACTATTCGGATTTGAAACTCTAGGTCAGTCACTATTTTATGTTTTTGGCTAGATAAATATGATGTAAAGTTTGCTACACTAAACTCAGACATCAGCTGATATTATACTATCAACAACTGAGATCTTCATGTTAAAGTTCTTTTTTTCTTTTCTCCTGTTTTAGTCCATATGACAGCACAAAACATGTTCACATTTCAAACAGTGATACTCAACGTATGGCCCGCGGCCCACACGCGGCCTGCCCACCTTTCCTAATTCAGAGAGAGGGGACCCTGATTAACTGTGTAGCTTCTTCCTCACAGTTCTAAGTATCAGACACAACAATGAATAATCCACAGCTGACTGTCTTTAGCAGGTCAAAGGTCACGGCACACAGCACTCTGTGAAACGGTTTGGAGCAGGAATTCTTGCACATTTACAAACTGACACTGCTGCATGGCATGCTGGGTAATCCTAGCTGCTCAGGTATGGGCGTGCTAATGGCTGTGAGGCTCCGTGGCTGCAGAACACTGAAGAAGAGAAAAGAGAGGTGGAGGATGAAGAAAAGAGGCGGAGATGAAGCAGACGTTTAGCTCCAGAGAGGAGCTGTCACTGTGTGCGCGGGGCTCAGGCAGCTCCACCCACACAGTGACAGTGAATCAGGTAAGGCAAGGCAAGGCAAATTTATTTGTATAGCACAATTCAACAACAAGGTGATTCAAAGTGCTTTACAGAGACATTAGAAACAAAAACAAATAAAAAGCATGATTTAAAATTGATTAAAACAAGCAAACAAACAAACTAACTAATTGACAAACAAACAAACACAAAACAGTATATAAAATCAAAACAGATAAAATCAGAACAGTAGATAAAATCAGTAGTTAATGTAAGTTTTGAAATTTAAGCTTAAAAGTGTGGATTTGGTGCTTTATTCAAATGCAGCTGAGAATAGGTGGAGTCTTCAACCTGGATTAAATAAACTGAGTGTTTCAGCTGATCTGAGGCCTTTCTGGGAGTTTGTTCAGATATAAAGAGCATAGAAGCTGATGCAGCTTCTCCGTGTCTGGTTCTGACTCTGGGAACTGATAAAAAGACCGTATCCAGATGACCTGAGGATCTGGAAGGTTCATACTGGGGTCAGGAGGTCACTGATGTATTTTGGTCCTAAACCATTCAGAGCTTTATAGACCAGCATCAGAACTTTAAAGTCTATCCTCTGACGGACAGGCAGCCAGTGGTAAAGACCTCAGAGCTGGACTGATGTGGTCCACTTTTTTGGTCTTAGTGAGGACTCGAGCAGCAGAGTTCTGAATGAGCTGTAGTTGTCTGACTGATTTTTAGGTCGACCTGTAAAGATGCTGTTACAGTAATCAAGCCTACTAAAGATTAATGTATGGACTAGTTTTTCCAGGTCCTGTTGAGACATCAGATCTTTTATCCTTGAAATATTCTTGAGGGTGATAGTAAGCTGACTTTGTTATTGTCTTAATGTGTTTTTTCTAAGTTTAGGTCTGCATCCATCACTACACCCCAAATATCTTCGCCTGGTTTGTGGTTTTTAGATGTATAGATTGAAGTTCTCGGGTGACCTGTAATCGTTTTCTTTGGCGCCAAAGACTATTACCTCAGTTTTGTTTTTGTTTAGCTGGAGAAAATTGTGGCACAACCAGTCATTAATTTCCTCAATGTATTTACCAAGAGCCTGTACAGGGCCTTGGTCTCCTGGTGACATTGTGATATATATTTGTGTGTCATCTGCATAGCTATTGATTAGTTTATTTTTTGTTCTTTATAATCTGTGCCAGAGCGAGTATGTAAATGTTAAACAGAAGGGGTCCCAAGATGGAACCTTGGGGAACTCCACATGTGATACTTGTCTGCTCAGATGTGAAGTTACCTATTGATACAAAGTATTTCCTGTTTTCTAAGTATGTCTTGAACCAGTTTAGTACAGTTCCTGAGAGACCTGTCCAGTTCTCCAGTCGTTTGAGTAATATGTTGTGGTCAACTGTATCAAATGCTGCACTGAGATCCAGTAAAACTAAGACTGACATTTTTTCCACTGTCTGTATTCAGACAATATGTCATTGAACACTTTGGTCAGAGCGGTTTTCAGTGCTGTGGTTCTGTCTAAAACCTGACTGGAAGGCATCGTAGCAGTTATTCTGTTTTAAGAAGTAACTGAGCTGTTGAGAAACTGCTTTTTCAATGATCTTACTTAAAAATGGGAGATTTGAGATCGGCCTGTAGTTGTTCATTTGTGTCTTGTCAAGATTGTCCTTTTTCAGTATACAGTAGGTTTTATTACAGCAGTTTTTAGTGATTCTGGAAACACACCTGATAATAAAGAAAAGTTGACGATCTGTAACAGGTCTGACTCTAAAGTCTTTGAGACCTTGTTGAAAAAACTTGTTGGCAGGACATCTAAACAGCAGGAGGAGTTCAGTTGACCTAAGATGTCCTCCAGGTCTTTGCTGTTAATGGGGTGAAACTGTTTCATGGTGTTTAAACAGTTTTTCGGTGGACACAGTACATATCCTGGATCTGCTGTTGATATACCAATTGCTTGTCTAATTTTTTGGATTTTTTCTGTGAAGAATTTGCCAAAGTCATTGCAGGCGATGGTCGAATGAAGTTCAGCTACCACTGACACAGGAGGGTTTGTTAGCCTGTCAACTGTAGAAAATAAGACCCGAGCATTATGGCTGTTTTTAGTGATGATGTCAGAGAAGTAGGACCTCCTTGCACTCCTCAGTTGTAAATTATAATTGTGAAGTTTCTCTTTATAGATGTCATAATGAACCTGGAGGTTTGTTTTTCTCCATCTGTGCTCAGCTTTCCTACACTCTCTTTTTTCATTTTTCACCAGTGTGTGAGTTTCTCCATGGAGACTTTTTCCTTCCAGAGATAACCTTCACCTTAATGGGAGCAATAGTGTCCATTACATTTAACATGTTAGCATTGAAGCTATTGACGAGCTCATTGACTGAACCTCTGGACAGGTCAGGTGTTAATGGGAAGACCTGGTTAAAAATTGCACTACTGTTTTCAGTTATACACCGTTTGTGATCACTGTTGTTGATTATATTTATGTGGGCTGAGATTTTACTTTCAAAGAAAACACAGTAATGATCAGACACGCCCACATCAGACACAGTAACCTTTGAAATCCTCAGGCTCTTGGAGATCAGTAGGTCAAGAGTGTGTCCTCTATAATGTGTGGCCTCTGTTACATGCTGAGTCAGCCCAAATAGTTGCCCAGAGTGCTTACTCAGGTCTTTAGTCCCTTTGTCCTGAGGGTTGTCCACATGGATGTTAAAATCCCAACAATAATTACACAGTCAAAATCAACACAGATCAACAGACAGCAGTTCACTGAGGTCATTAAAAAAGTCCGTGCAGTATTTGGGAGGCCTGTAAACATTAAGAAACACAACTTTGGATGGGGCCTTCAGCTGTAAAGCCACATATTCAAAAGACTGAAAACTTCCAGGAGATAGCTGCTTACAATTGAAATGATTCATTAAATAAGACAGCGACCCCCCCTCCTCTCCTGCTCACCCTGCCTCACTGATAAAACTGTAGTAGGAGGGGGTCGTCTCGATGAGACAGCTCACACTGTTACCTTTGGTCCACCAAGTTTCAGTTAAAAACATAAATCAAAGGCTAGTTGCTCAGGATTAAATCAGTTAATTAAAATGTTTCCCAGCTAAGATCTAACGTTAATAAAGCCAGACTTAAGTGTTTTAGAGGTATTACTTGTCCACTCGTGTTTGGGAGCAGTCTGTGGCACACAAGGTATGTTTACTATGTTTAAAGATCTTTTAGAGTGCACCTCTCTGTGCTTTGACCAGGCCACAGTGCTCCTTCTGTCACCTAAAAGTACAGAGATTTT
>NW_024387179.1:0-136176 GCF_900408965.1 Simochromis diagramma | reverse complement strand
TTCCAGTGTTTTAAGGTGAAGTGTTCAAAAGACAAACAGCACCTGATCTCTGCTTGAGGTGTTAAAGAGCTCTTATTTTAGGATGTGATGAAAGACAGCATACAAACTTACAATTACATGATATAACACTTTGTAATAACACACATTTGGCTTGTATTGGTGACATCTGTAACACCACATTTGTGATTGAGACCTTTTGAGGTCAACCTGGTGACTGAGGACAACGGGTCCTGCAGAGTCAGTGTTTCTATTCAGCTGTTTTGTTTTCATGTCTTCTCCTCCACTCATCAGTTATCAGGAGAGCCGACACGTCAAAGTGCAAGAAGTCAAGAAACCAGAGATTCTCCTTAACAGAGCAGACGCAGCACAGATGTTTCCTTCATCGTCCTTCTCACTCATTTCGCTTCTTTTCATTTCTGTCACTGACACCAAGTAAAGCCGCCCTCTTCCTCTGAGCACCAGCTTTTCTATTATTACAAAGAAGAAGAACCATTAAAACACCAAAGCACAAACACACTGTGGCGCTGTTTTGTTTTCTTAACACACTTTTACAGACAATGAAGCACAAAGCTGCTCCACAAACACAGGATTAAAACAGAAGCAGATTTCTGGAGGAAGCATATCTGGAATAATTTCAGGCCCAATCTGACACACAGACCATAATAATAAAAGTGGAGAATGATCAGAATCATTTCAAATTTCACAATAATCCAGATTCAGTTTTGGCAGCAGAGCAAGGGATGCACATGAGACTGAAATCAAGTCTTCTGTATCTTTGTAAGTCCTGTGACTGTCTGGCAGTCTGGTGAACTTCACCTCTGATGAAAAACTGAAATGAGATCTTTTCTCAGCTGATTTTTAAAAGAATGTGAGTAATGATCCAATCATCATTGTTATTGTTGGCCAATACTGTGAAGACCGAACTGGATTCACGTGAACACTGAGATTCAAAGTATCATTAATGTTATTGTCATACAGGCTAAATGACAGATACATATTTTCTATTTTGTCTCCTATGTTATTCTGTTTATCTGATTCTATTGTTTCCCCTTGAAATCTCCTCCACGTTTGCGCTGATCCAGGACGTCACAGGTCTTGGACTCAGTCGTGGAGACTATGGTCTGGTAGCGAACACAGATCTTCTCCACGCCCTCACCTGAAACACACCTTAGCTCATTTGAATCCGTCTCATTTCTGGAAAATAGACTTTTGACACGATTAATAAATAATAAAAGGAGGGAATACCTTTATACAAATCATTACAAATGTCCATTCATCACTGGGCTTTTCATCGACTTTAATTCGACCATTTTTATTTATAAATGTTCTTATTATGATTATATTGTGCATTGATGAATATCTGATGGAGTCACTTGTTTTCTGACAATCATCCACCTTCATGCTCTGCAGAGCAGCCATGCTCTCCAGCGTGGACGCCATGTCGGCCATCTTCTCCAGACGGCGGCAGAAAGAGTCAAACTTCCCACGAAGATGTAGTTCTCCCTGAAAACACGCACACAACGTGTGTAAGGTTAGCGTGACGCTGCTGACACGCTCTGACTCAGAGTCAGTTACTGATCACCTGAAGTCAAAACTGTCTGTTCTCAGGTTTCCTCTCAGTTTGTCTCTGACACTGTGGAAGCTTCGCTGCTACGCCGCATTCAGATTACAGCAGTCAGAGACTCACTGCAGCAGCTGACACACACCACACACACACACACACACACCACCACACACACACACACACACACACACACACCACACACAGTCCACAGTATCAAAGGCTGTTTGCTTGTATTCGTGTCAAGTGCTGATGTTGTACATTGCACATAAACTCTACATTGGACTCTGATGTGTCGCGCCATACCTGCCACCTACTGGTCAGCCAGTGTAAGTGCACAAAACATTTCTTCAAACCAAGATGGAAAAATACATGGTTTAAAAAAAATGAAGTTCAAGAATCTGTTTTCATCCCTAAGATGAATAAAAATACTAAAGAAGTAAATCCTGATTGATGTCGTCATAATTCATGCATGAAAGGGTTAAAAAACTATTCTACAAACAAACAAACACATCAATTTTTGGAACGTTTCAACTTTAAAGAGCAGAAAGAGAAAGAAACAGAAAGTTATATTGTTGTAAAAGTGGTTTTGTCCTGAGTCTCAGAGTGGAGACTAACTGTTGCAGGTCTGAGGAGCTTCTGTCCACAGACGTCAGATCATGTTTGATAAACTGAGTTTAAAGTGAAACCTGTAATGCTGACGCTGCAGGAGATCCAGCTGAGAGGACGCGTCTACCTGTTGAGGTCACCGTGCGGCTCTTCCAGACTCCAGCTCGACCACGGGCCCGACGTCGTCGGCCTCTTCCTCATCTGCTCGCTCTCCGTCGCACCTGCTTGATTTGATTGGTCCACCGGGTCGACACCTCCTCCAGACGCTCCACCAGCTCACTGTTATTGGCTGAGAGCGAAACACACGAGTTCCTCTAAAACCCACGTGAACACGACTCATTATTTCAAAGAAGCCATCGTCTCAGGTCAGATGCTTCCCTTCCTTCACAGAAGCTTCCGGAAGGAAGGACCGGACGTGTGGACACGAGCGCGCCTCCTGCACAGAGCCCCACGACTGGGCACAGGGTCAAAGTCAGCAATAACAACAAAGGTTAATGTGTTTCCTGTTTCACTTTTTACCTTATTCACAGCCAAAAGCATCAGAGGAGGAGCACTGCACACAAATAAACTTTTCATGGTCATTATGTAACAGCTGCTCTCAGTCAAAGCCCACAAAGAGAACCAGCAGGTACAGATGGCCCAATGTGGCCTCCAGTAACGCTGTGAGGAACCTTGGAGTCATGTTTGACCAGCACATGTCCTTCAAGGTTATGGCCTTCTCAGTGGTTCTCAGGAAGAACAGACGTTTCCCCATAAAGGCTGGAAATACAGACATGTGAGTTCAGGTTCCTTTAACGTGCGCAGACAGGCACTTCCTCTGCACTCTGTCACCAAAGTTCACCATGCAAAGCAAAACCTTTCATGGGCTTTAAAGACGGGGGTGGTTGGAGAGCTCTTGCAGGCTGCTGGTTACCAGTGATGGGAGTAATGGCGCTACTTTTTTCAGTAAAGAGTAATCTAATTACTATTCCTATCGTTACAACGCCGTTTCAATTACTAACAGAATGTGGGGCGGTGCGTTACTATTTTTCACACACCCAGCGTTGAAGCTGTGTTCAGCTTAACGCACGCTTATATCAGCTGCAGGAAGTAGCTGTGTAATCTGGGCGCTGCCGCTTTAAGCCGTGTGCGCTCCCGCACGACCGACATCCACTTTTTGGCAACAACAGCTGGTAGTCGGGCACACATTCCGCTGAGTGCTGCTGTTTGCCTGCGGGCCCCGAATCACCCAGGCGTCCCCCCCCACCCCCCCCCCCCCCTCCGTGGTCCCCCATCCCACCTTCCCCCCCCCCCTCCCTCCTCCCCCCCCACGCCACCCACCCTTCCCCCGACACACCGCCAACACCCCTCGTGACCTCTTCTCTACCAGTTTATCCCCGCTTCGTGCCCGTTCCCCCGTTCCCCCCTCCCCTCGCGTCTTCTCCTTGTTCTCAAACCTTCTAGTAAACAGGGTCCCAGCTTCTCCTGGGAAAAGTCACCACTGCCATAATCCTCGCAGCCCGGACCCTTCACACATCACACATCAGACTGCGGAGACAGAGCATGAAGGTGGTAAGGAGGAACTAAGGGGGGCGAGGCTGGGCAATGTGACTTCGATTGCTCTGTTGAGGGTGGGGCTCGATGGCGAACCTTTGGCCGCTCTGGTGGGGGGTTTATGGGGGACAAAAAGGGATCCATACATATATACATATGCAAGGATGCTCTTCATCGACTACAGCTTGGCATTTAACACCATCATCCCCTCAAAACTTGCCACGAAGCTCGTCGACCTTGGGCTGGAAACACCGATCTGCAGATGGATTCTAAACTTCCTCACAAACAGGCCCCGGCTGGTGAGAGTTGGTAAGCACACCTCCTCACCACTCATCCTAAACACAGGTACGCCACAGGGTTGTGTGCTTAGCCCCCTCCTATATTCCCTGTTCACACACGACTGTATTGCTAAACACGAGTCCAACATCATCAGCAAACTTGATGATGACACAAACATCATAGGCCTCATCACAGGCAATGATGAGACGGCCTATAGAGAGAAGGTGATGGCACTGTACGAGTGGTGTCTGGAAAATAACCTGACTCTCAACATCAGCAAAACTAGAGAAATGATAGTGGACTACCGGAAACGACCAGTCAGGGAACACCAGCCCATCCACATCAACGGTGTCAAGGTCGAAAGGGTCAGCAGCTTCAAATTCCTTGGAGTCAACATCACCGAGGACTTCTCCTGGACCCTTCACACAGACACTGCTATCAGGAAAGCTCGCCAACAGCTTTACTTCCTGAGGAGGCTGAGGAAGTTTGGCATGAACGCCAACATCACCTCAAATTTTTACAGGTGTGCAATTGAGAGCTTTCTGACGAGCTGCATCACAGTTTGGTACGGAAGCTGCTCTGCCAGCAGCCGTAAATCTCTACAGAGGGTGGTGAAGGCAGCAGAGCACATCACTGGCACGAGGCTTCCTGCCATTCAGGACATTTATCTCCAGCGATGCCTCCGTAAAGCACACGGCATCATCAAGGACCACAGCCACCCAGCACATCAGCTGTTCTCCTTGTTACCATCTGGCAGACGTTACAGGAGTCTGTCTGCTCGGACTACAAGACTCAAAAACAGTTTTTACCACCAAGCCATATGACAGCTCAACCACAACACTTAAACACACAGTCCACAGGACACACCCAGAAGCTACCTTGTAGCTTCACAAATACTCTGTTTAATCTGCACTGGTCACTCCACTTTAATGTTATTGATATTTATATTTAAAAGTGCAATACTGTAATTTTCTGCTGCTCATTCCTGTGCATCATTAACACTCACATGAAGAAAACCAAAGTTTTACTGGGCAGAAGATGATCATCAGTGACGCTGTCTTTAAAATACTCTTGTTAGAAATGTACGACTTTAATGTGAAACATTCAGAGTTTTTTCTCTTGTTGTGTTTGTTTGAAGCTGCTTCTTGTTGGCTTCAGCTGTTTGGAGTTTCCATTTTCTAAACTTCTACATTCTGAACCTTCTTCAGCTCTGAACAGATGATGAAACACTGAATGATTTCAAGCACTTTGTCTAATAAACTTACATCTTTCATTCTTTATACAGATTGAGCGGCTGTGATTTGTCAGAGATCAGCTGTGAATATCTGGAAGCAGTGCTGAAGCTCAACCCTTTGTATCCCAGAGTGGTGGACCTGAGCTACCACAAGCTGCAGGGTTCAAGAGTGAAGCAGCTGTGCGTTCTTCTGGAGAATCCACGACATCAAATTGAAACTCTGAGGTCAGTCTCCACGTTTTAGTTGTGCTGACACTGTCGATCTGTGGAACTAAAACCTTTATACAGGAAGTCTGGTTCAGCTCGTTGTAGACCTTCTAATCTCTGATCCTCTGAGTCGTACTCAGTAGGTGATGCAGAGTTGTGAAGCCAATGTGGGTGAGGACACTCGCCCAGCTCTAACTACTTTGACGTCCAGGCGGCTTCCCTGCTTGTCCTGATACAAACAAACCTGAGTAACCTTGCAGGTCAGATCTCATCAGTCACACCTGTTATGGCAGCTCTCCTCTAGATTGTAGTTCTTGTTAACCTGGGATGGTTTTAGAAGCCTGGACCACAGACTCCAAGGGAAGATATTACTGGGAAAGGCCAAAGCAACTTATTAGACCCATTAAACACTAACATAGATGAATACTCAGATTTAAACCTTTATTGTTTCACAAAGGGTTAAAAAGGGAATGCCCACAGTTTAGACTGCAGCAGATTTTATTAAAGCAGTTTGACAGGAGCAAAGCAAAAACACAAAGAATATGTGTTTCACATATTAATACATATAACATAATAATAAAAGAAAAGCAAAATAATGATAAAAACGAATGAAAAAGTTGTCCAGAGCAGCAGGATGTCTGAGGTGACACGGCTAATGGAAGGTATGGACTCAAGCGCGGAGCTCTGGGTTGAAGCAGACAGTGCGTTTATTTACAGTGCGTGAAAGATAGTCCTTAAACATCAATATATCCAACAATGTCCTTTTTCTCAGTTCCCAGAAGTGGTGAAGGTGAGTTTTCCCGTGAGGTCTGTGTGCACTCCTTCCGTGTGAGCTCCTCCCGAAAACACCAGTGAATCCTTTACTCCACTCCTCCGTCCCGTACTTCTCCAATCTGAAAGTCGAGCAAACACAACAACGGATGAGAAGGCTTGCCTGGCTACGCGGGTGACAAGATCACGCGCACACTTAGCTACCGAGCTCCGAGTACAATCCAGCGTCGACTGCCGTCTGGACACACCGTCAAATACCTCCGTCTAGTGAGGAAAGATTAGCGGCAGCTGGAGCCGAAGATTACACTTCCAGGTCAGAGATCGGCCTTTCTCACTCTCTCGGAGACGCCGCTCCTCGGCAGCCAGACCCGCAGAGTAGGGAGGGAGAGAGGAAGGCACACACACACATCACAAACAAACAAGCAGGTCGTCCGGGAAGGACCGTCTGACCGTGACAGTACCCCCCCTCTAACGGGAGCCCCCGGGCGACCCACGAAACTTATCCGGGTGCCGGCGGCGGAAATCCCTCACCATACCATGGTCGGGGATCGCAGACCGCGGCACCCAAGAACGCTCTTCCGGACCGTACCCTGCCCAATCCACCAGAAACTGAAAACCCCTACCGCGGCGCCTGGCATCCATAATGCGAGTAATGGCATACGCCGGGGCACCAGCGACCATCCGGGCGGGCGGCGGGGGCTCAGGAGGCGGGCACAACGGGCTGGTCCGGACCGGCCTAAGTTGAGAAACATGAAACACATTATGCACCTTCATGTTGCGCGGGAGGGCCAGCCGGACCGTAACCGGGTTCAGGACAGCTTGCACCGAAAACGGGCCCAGAAACCGGGGACTCAGCTTCTTGGACTCGGTCCGCAGGGGAATAGTCCTAGAGGAAAGCCATACCTGCTGGCCCACCCGATAGGCCGGTGTAGGAACGCGACGACGGTCAGCGAGCTCCTTATTACGTCCGCACGTCCGCAGAAGAGCTGCCTTGGTCGCCCTCCAGATCCGTCGACAGCGCCTCATGTGTTGTTGGACGGAAGGCACGGCCACCTCGCCCTCAGAGATGGAGAGAAGCGGAGGCTGATACCCCAAGGAGGCCTCGAAAGGAGAGAACCCTGTAGCAGCCGACGTGCTGGAGTTATGGGCATATTCAACCCATGCCAACTGTTCACTCCAGGAGGACTGGTTGGAGGAGACGACACAGCGCAACAAGGCCTCCAGCTCCTGGTTAGCTCGCTCCGCCTGTCCATTAGTCTGCGGATGAAAACCAGAAGACAGACTGACCTGGGCTCCCAGCTCCGCACAGAACAGCTTCCACACATGAGCGGTGAACTGGGGCCCACGGTCCGAGACGATGTCCTGCGGAATGCCGTGAAGGCGAAAAACGTGCTGGGTAAGGAGCTGGGCGGTTTCCAGTGCGGTGGGGAGTTTGGCAAGGGCAACAAAATGGGCAGCCTTAGAGAAACGGTCAATGATCGTGAGTATTACGGTGTTACCAGAGGATGGCGGAAGGCCGGTGATGAAGTCCAGAGCGATGTGCGACCATGGCCGGCCGGGGACGGGCAGCGGTCTGAGGAGTCCCGATGGAGGGGAGTAAGACGACTTATTTTGAGCGCACACCGGGCATGCCGCCACATATTCGCGGACGTCCTGAGAAAGAGACGGCCACCAGAACAACTGTTGCAAAAAAGTGACAGTGCGGTTCTTACCCGGATGGCAGGCAAACCTCGCGGCGTGGCCCCACTGGATAACTTTACTCCTGGCCGCCGAGGGAACATACAGTCTGCCGTCCGGACCAGTCCCGGGGTCGGGTTCCTGTTGCTGGGCATCCCGGATCACCCTTTCGATCTCCCAGGTAAGAACCCCCACAATGCAGGAGGCGGGCAGGATGGGCCTCTCTTTCTCCTCCGGGTCGACGTCAGGTGCGAACTGGCGTGACAAGGCGTCCGGTTTCGTGTTCTTGGACCCGGGTCTGTAGGTAATGGTCAGGGTGAACTGAGTGAAAAACAATGCCCACCTGGCTTGTCGGGCGTTCAGACGCTTTGCCGCTTGGAGGTAGGCGAGATTCTTGTGGTCGGTCCAAACTACTACTGGATGCTCGCTCCCTTCCAGCCAATGCTGCCATTCCTCCAGTGCCAGCTTGATGGCCAGCAGCTCCTGGTCGCCCACGTCGTAGTTCCTTTCCGCCTGGGTGAGACGACGGGACAAAAAGGCACAGGAGTGCAGTTTACCGTTGAAGTGCTGTGAGAGGACGGCCCCAACCCCTGAATTCGAAGCATCCACTTCCACCACGAACGGTAAGGTGAGATCAGCTTGGGCGAGAATGGGAGCTGACGCGAACAGGCGTTTGAGATGGTCGAAGGCCTGCTGAGCTGCTGGAGACCACAGAAAAAACTGTTTGGGTGAGGTGAGTTGAGTGAGAGGCGAGGCTAACTTACTGAAGTCCCGGATGAAGCGTCGGTAAAAGTTGGCGAAACCAAGAAAACTCTGCAACTTCTTCCGGGTCGTGGGCACTGGCCACTCCAGAACGGCTTTGATTTTCGCGGGATCTGCTCGCAATCGGCCCTGTTCAACGATAAAGCCCAGAAAAGAGACAGTGGAAACGTTTAACTCACACTTCTCAGCTTTGCAAAACAGGCGATTCTCCAGCAGACGCCACAACACCAGCCTCACGTGCTTGACATGCTCTGTTTGGGTTCTGGAGAAAATCAAGATGTCATCAAGATAGACAAACACAAAGCGGTTAAGAAAATCTCGCAAAACATCATTCACCAATGCCTGGAACACAGCGGGAGCGTTTGTAAGCCCAAATGGCATCACCAGATACTCAAAGTGGCCCAGGTGGGTGTTGAAAGCCGTCTTCCACTCGTCCCCCTCACGGATACGAACCAGATGATAGGCATTGCGGAGGTCGAGTTTAGTGAAAACGGTGGCTCCCTGGAGGAGCTCAAAAGCTGATGCCAGAAGAGGAAGAGGGTATTTGTTTTTTACCGTGATTTTATTCAGGCCCCGGAAATCTATGCAAGGGCGTAGGGTCTTGTCTTTCTTTTCGACAAAGAAAAACCCAGCGCCCAGCGGAGAAGTGGATGGGCGAATGATGCCCGCAGCCAAGGAGTCTGTTATGTAGCGCTCCATAGACTCACGCTCGGGCTTAGCGATGTTATAGAGGCGGCTTGAGGGCAAGGGAGCACCAGGGAGCAGGTCTATCTCGCAGTCATACGGGCGATGGGGCGGCAGCGATTGGGCTCTGTCCTTGCTAAACACCTGACTCAGGTCGTGGTAATCCGCCGGTACAGAAGACAAATCGGGTGGAGCGGGCAGCCCAGCTGGGTCAGTAGCCACGCAGGCAGGCACTGCAGAGCGTAAACACTGCCCGTGGCAATACGTGCTCCACCCAGTGATACACCCCCTAGCCCAGTCTATCTGTGGGTTATGCTGCTGAAGCCAGGGAAAACCCGAAACTAAGGGGGTGTGGGGCGCCTTGAGGAGAAACAGGCGAATCCTCTCTGTATGATTGCCGGACAGGGTGAGAGTAATTTCTTGGGTGCGGTGAGAGACAGAAGCTAGTGTGCTGCCATTAAGCGCCGAAACCTCGAGCGTTTCAGGGAGAGGGACGACTGGCAAACCCATCTTGAAGGCCAGAGCCTCATCCACAAAACTCTGCTCGGCCCCAGAGTCAATCAGAACAGTACATGGGTGAATGCAGGAAAGAAACTGTAATTTCGCGGGACAGCTAAGGTGGAGAACCGAACTCGCAGGTGCACCCGTCAGTATCCCCACCTTTACTGACGGGCAGACTCTTTTGACCGAGAGGGGCAGACATCCGCGAAATGCCCCCTCTTCCCGCACTCAAAGCACTCACCCACCAGTCGTCTTCTTCTCCGGGTGAATCTAGTCCGCCCCAATTGCATGGGTTGCTCCTCATCAGCTGGAGAGTCGGGTTCCTCCTCCCTCCATTCCAGCGAGGGAACTCCCACGCCCCCTGCTGACCTCCGCCCATCTCCAGATCGCCTCTCAAACTCCCGCATATGGTCATCCAGACTGATACACAAATTCACCAAGGCACTCAATGATTTAGGTAGCTCTTTGGTTGCCAACTCACGTTTGATGTTCTCATTTAGGCCGTTCAAGAAGGCCCCTCGGAGTGCCTTCTCCTCCCAGCCGGCTTCTTCGGACAGGATCCAAAAATCCACGGAGAAGTCAGCCACGGTCCGCCGACCCTGTTTCAATGCAAACAAACGATGTCTGGGTTAGACCCCTTATCAAATACACATCGAAATTTGCTTAAGAAGTTACTGTATGAGATAGAGGGCTGAGCGCTCAGAGCCCACTGCAGAGCCCTTCCCGTCAGTAGCTCGACCATAAAGGTGATTTTGGTAATGTCAGAAGCATACGCTTGAGTCTGCTGCCTAAACATCAAGGAGCATTGAGTCAAAAAACCCCGACATTTATCCAGGTCCCCGCCGAATTTCTCAGGCACCGGCAATGCGTGTTCACGTCGTGGCGGGGGTGGAGACGGCGGAAGGGGAGACGCTGCCGCTACGTCAAGCAAGGCTATAGGTGGTTGTGGTTGCGCAGGGCCCCCTTGTGGCTGAATGGGTGCCCTGGGTGTAGCGAGTAACATACCTTTTAGCTCCGATACCACCTGTAGTAATGCGGACTGCTCCTTGGCGACATGCTGCAGCATTGTCTCGTGTCGCTCCAATGGTTCAGCCTGAAGCGCGATTTCGCGCTGGAGGGGGGTAGAGTCCGCTGAGTCCATTGCTGGTTGGATTGTTCTGTCACGGCTAATGGAAGGTATGGACCCAAGCGCGGAGCTCTGGGTTGAAGCAGAGAGTGCGTTTATTTACAGTGCGTGAAAGATAGTCCTTAAACATCAATATATCCAACAATTGTCCTTTTTCTAAGTTCCCAGTCGTGGTGAAGGTGAGTTTTCCTGTGAGGTCTGTGTGCGCTCCTTCCGTGTGAGCTCCTCCTCCCGAAAACACCAGTGAATCCTTTACTCCACTCCTCCGTCCCGTACTTCTCCAATCTGAAAGTCGAGCAAACACAACAACGGATGAGAAGGCTTGCCTGGCTACGCGGGTGACAAGATCACGCGCACACTTAGCTACCGAGCTCTGAGTACAATCCAGCGTCGACTGCCGTCTGGACACACCGTTAAATACCTCCGTCTAGTGAGGAAAGATTAGCGGCAGCTGGAGCCGAAGATTACACTTCCAGGTCAGAGATCGGCCTTTCTCACTCTCTCGGAGACGCCGCTCCTCGGCAGCCAGACCCGCAGAGTAGGGAGGGAGAGAGAAAGAGAGGAAGGCACACACACACATCACAAACAAACAAGCAGGTCGTCCGGGAAGGACCGTCCGACCGTGACATGAGGTCTGCAGAAACACAAAAACACAGCAGCTAAAAATAGTTGTTGAAAGAAAACGAGGTGGGAGCTGCTGATTCCTGAGCTTTGATACTGGATTAGCTTCAGTAGTTATTCCCATCACTGCTGTAGGAGCTACATTTAGTCACAGCTGATTGTCTTCTTTGACCAATCAGAAGACTACTGTTGTAAAAACAAGCAGACAAAGAACCAATGGGAATGAAGAACAGGATAAAGAGCTCGTGTGATGGAGGCAAAGCAATAATCAGCAGACTGTAGCAGTTTATATCTGGATGAAAGTAGAAGGAGCTCAGCGCAGCTCAGTCCCATATCTTTGGTTAGAAACAACGTCAGTGATTTCCTGCTGCTCGAGATGATTCCAGCAGCTCTCATTACAGCAGCTGATGAGAGAAACAGCTGATGGCTCACAGCTCGTGCACTGTTGGATCTCCAGATGTTCACGTGGCTGAAGTCTGTGAAGAAACTGTGGTCCACGTAGTTCACACGGCCTCAGATTGGACCGAGCTCCCTGGATCACTGCAGCATCCTCAGCTGGTACATGGACGTCTCTGCTCCTCAGTCTTGGAGCCCTGCAGGTCCGTCCACACCACCAGGGCCTTCTCACTCACCTTTCCTTTGTCCTCGTCCTTCATCGGCCGTGCTGTGTCTTTGTTCCTGCAGTGTTGTTCCCACGATGCAGTGCTGATGTTCCCTCCTTGAATGCACAACAAGTACGGTGCTGGTCTTTCTCGGGTGGAGCAGAGACAGATTGAAGTCTTTCAGGCTTTAGTGCCAACTTCCCTGACAGAGGCTGGACTCCATGGTCTGCGCAGGAGGCTTCTACACTGTGTGGAGGTGACTCCTGGACTTGAAGACAGGCTGCAGGTACATGTGTGATGAAGAGGAGCTACAGCAGTGTGATGGAGCTGCAGGTCTGAAGGAAGTCCTGCTGTCCTGTCCCACCCTCATCTTTACTTCCTCTGTCTTCTCTGGACTTGTCCTCCTGTTTCAGAAACAGCACTGCTTCATGCCGAGGGTGGACGGGAGCGTTGGCTCTGATTCTTTTACTGTCCACCACAAGGAGACACTGATGCTGACCTCCTGATTCATCTGCATGTGTTCTGCTTCACACTGCTCACCTCCACCAAAGACTTCACAAACATCTTCTTTCTTTGAGTCCAGTTTGTCCCACAAACACTTCCAAATCTCCTCCTCTGAGATTCTGCAGCTTCTTGCAGTGTGACTCAGCTGACTTCTGACAGACCACAGACTGGCACAGCATCCACATGTGTCTCCTTTCAAACAGGCTCTTGATGTTTCCTCCCACATCATTCTGGCCTCTCAGTCTCCTTTGTTCTCCAGCTCTGTAGCTCCAGCTGATGAAGCTTCAGTTTTCCATGTTGGTAACAGTAAACTACAGCCTCTGCTGTCAGCTGGGTAACTAAACAGAGCTGCAGCACGTCTCTGCGGTGGTGCTACATCCAGCCTGCAGACGGCCGTCTACATGTTGTAGTGGTTTACAGTCACCAGGGGGCACTGTCCCAGCCATGCAGGCAGTGGGCTGCTCTGCTTGTGCTGTTGTTGGTGAAGCTGAAGTGAAAGCGAGAGTTAAAACCCTGAACAGTGTCCACTGAGCTTCTCATGCTATTCTCATGCTCAAAGAAGTTTAACAGGAAGGACGACTCATCCATCAGGCGTCCAGCTGTCCGTGACCGTATCCACAGCAGAGTGTGACCGAGGCTTCATGCTAACACGCACACATGAAGCTAATCCGGTTGTTCAGTCTGACGTCACTAGCCGTGTCTGGACCTAAACTCCGCTGCAGGTCCAAATATCAAACGATCACTATGGCATTACTGAAAGTTGAAAAACTGTCTAAAGTCTTTCATCTTTAATAAAATGATCAGCGTTCTGCTCTACCAGGTGTAACAATTGAGTTTAACATCCAGGCATCCATGAAAACGGAATTTATGACATTTAACGGAGTTAGAAGTTAGCAGGGAGTTAGCTCGCTAGCTTCTATCTAAATACAATATAGCATGTCCTGACTGCGAGGTTTTGGAAACAAATTAAAACGTACAGCTCTGTTATCACTTCCAGCATAAATGAAGACAGAAAACTAAACAGCAGTGACGTTTGTAGGGTTACTGAAGTTTGGCTAGCTGGTATATAATGATGTGCTACGTGACCGCTAGCGACACAGCTATGTTAGCATAATATAAACAAGCTAACTTTTTTTCCACTCGATAAAAGTTAATGTGAGTGTTCTCGGTGGTCAGGAACAAATGTAATCGCATGGCAGGATGCTGTAAAAGGACCAAACTTCAGCCAGGAGAACAACTGAGATAATCCATCCACAATACGAGGTTAGTCATTCATATACTGCTGCATGGGCTGTGCTGTAGTTACATCGTAAGGTTTTAAAAACTGAGCTTAAATAAATGATTAGCGGTAAAAGCCAAGGGAGGTCAACAGTGATCACTGACTGTTTTAGGAGCTTTTTGAGATTAAATAGAAGAAAATACATAACATTAAACATGTTAACAACACAAAAGCCATATTAAACGCAGACTACTTTAGGCCCGGAAGTAGGATTCGTCACGTCATCACTGAACAATCGGATACCACCACGAGCAGCTGCTCAGTGGATTTGGAGGACAAATGTCTGCAGCTTCTCACAGGCAGTATGCAGAATGTGGATCTCCACAAAGACTGTGGAGAGCTCATCCCACACTCTAAATCCACACTTGTCTGCACAAAACTTCTCACACGTTCCCGTCACAAGTGTCTTCTAAGTGAAGCTACCAGGTTCAGGTGCAGCTTGTTTATCTGGAGCTGCAGTAGATGATCCATCCTCACAAAGCAACACAGACAGCAGATATGCAAACACACAACACAACCAAAGGATTCTCTCTGCATGTCTGTGGCTGATGCTGCTGGAACGAAGCTGTTTGAAACCTTGTTGTTCTGCACTTTGGGACCAGAAGAGGAAACTGAAGCTCTGTGCAGAGGGTTCAATGGAAGCAGCCAAGCGCTGTAAGTGTCTGCTGTGCAGGGATGCTGGTTCAGCTGTGGCTCAGTTTCACAGGGTGACTCAATAAAAGCAGCAGGAAATCAAAGCTTGATGCTTTCATCAGTGTGGAAATAAGAAAGTTTCCTGTGACTAGGGATGGGTACCGGTATCATGGCACCGGTTCTGACATAAACGGTAGTAACCAGACCGAAAAGCAGCGCACATTTCGGTGCTTTATTTTGGTGCTTTTTTTTCCTGAGCTGTGATACACTTCTAGCCAATCATTTTACGTTTCCGAGGATAGTAGACGGGTCCAGGTACGTACGTTCTTTTAGAGCAGAGCTACAGATTAAAAATGCCCAAGGCGAAGCGGTCAAAAGTCTGGCTGTACTTCACAGCAAAAGATGCAAACTCAGCAGCCTGCAACAAGTGCTTTAAGGTGATACCGTGATACTGTCAAAGGAGGTAACACCTCAAATCTGATGAAACACCTGGCGACGCATAGCGTTTTTTTTAAAAGCCGAGAAATGCGCCGTATTTGATAGCTTGCTGTGAGACCTCAAACCGAGCGTATCTACTGCGGGTGGGTTGCCAGTTATCGGACCCGGAGCAACATCCCCCAAAAACACGAAGAGGAGAGTCCTGGCCCCTAGCCCTGCCAGTGTAGCAGAAATGATGAGGATGATGATGCAGCAGCAGCCGTTCTTCTCTGCGTGAGTAGCTTAATGTTGTTCGTGTGTAATTTACGTTGAGTAGGCTAACCACGTTATTACATTAATGCATGTAAGGTGAACTGGCAAACACCTTCGTAGTTACATGCAGCTGTCTTCTTGTTTGATGGCAGATACTCCCTTCACCCTGGCCAAAAAGGCTAAAATGACCAAAGAAAAAGTGGAAAACAGCTAAACATGAGAGGTTTTTGGACAAAGTTTGTGTTTTTTCCATTGATTAAGCACTGCTTCCAGCCAAGAGTGATACCATATATGCCCTATAGCTGCAGAAAAGGCTAACATTGTTATCTTTTTACAAAAAAAACAGCTGAACACGAGAGGTTTTTGGACCAATTTTGTGTTCTCCATTCTTTAAGCACCGTTTAATCACCGGCACCGTTTCAAAAGTACCGGTTTGGCACCGGTATCGGATAAAACCTAAACGATACCCATCCCTACCTGTGACAGACGCTGGAGCTCTTTCACTCTCAGCTTCACAGTTTCAGCTTCAAACTTCTTCCAATATGTTTCTAACACGGCCACATTCCACCTTAATGGAGCTGATATCTTGTGCATCAGCACATTTTCTAAAGGCAGCGATCACATCTTTAGTTTTGGATGTTTAACTGCAGATTGTTTATGTGTTTATAGCACATTAATTACAACAGCTCATAATATTAATATCACACATCAAATATCAAATAACTCTCATGCTGTATTAAAAGCCAGTGAATACAAATGTGTTTTAAGAGCAGATTTACAGAGACTGACAGCAGGAGCTGGGGCTGTTCGATAGAACGATGTATATATGATGACCATATGAAAACGTCTATCGTTTCATATCACGCTCTTTGTTTCCTGCTTATGTGTTTGTGTGTTTTCCAGATAAACCTTTCAAAATAAATCTGAAGATCCTGTTGAGAGTTTTCAAAATAAACACAATACATTACTGCGGTAGCTCGTTTATCGAGTTACGTTCTAAAAATAAGTCTCAGAATGAAGTAGCAGCTTTATGTTTTACAATTATTATAGAAGTTTTAAGGCAGTTAAACCCTCACTGCACACTTTCTACACTTTTCTCAGACAGGCATGAACATTTTCACACTTTTCTCTCTTGTTTAAACAAAGTTCAAACCTTCATAGAAAAATAAATTCATTATTAAAGAATGAAAGCAAAGTGTTTCTGAAATGTGTCAAATCAGCCTTTACTGGGATTAAATGAGCTTCTGTGTGAGGAGCACTCGTCCATGGCCTGGGCTCCTCGCTGTCAGGTAAAGTTTCATAAAGCTTTTGAGTTTTTATGCAGATAATGTTGGTGTCCAGCACGATGTTCTTTTTCCTGCGGTCACTGATCCACAAAGCCAAAGCTGACTCCATCCTTACGATGTTCTTGTTGTGGACAGTTACAACCTTTTTGCCTCCTTGTTGAAACTATGATGGTCAGCATCTTCCTCTGCCTTTGGCTGCTACCACAGGTGCAAAACGTCTCGTCATCATTGTTGTTTGTTGGGGACACAACGTGCAAACATACAGTGCAGCACTGCAGAGTCACACTGCTGTAAATTTGAACACATTCTGTACTGTACAGGAGACACGGCACGAGATTTGCTGGCAATGGTCTACAGCCAATCAGGACGCAGAACACAACGCGCTGTAAAAAACAAAAGCATGCAAAATTGCACAAAAAAGATCAGCGAAACAGCGAGGCCGCCAAAGGTGAACTGTGTTACAGCGAGGGACCAGCGTATATGTGGTTGTTGGGACGATAAATGTCTTTGAGCTTGTGTCAGAAGACGAGCTGCAGCTTTCTGGACCAGCTGCAGTCTTGCCAGGCAGGTCCCACTAACTCCAACATATAAGGAGTTACAATAATCCAGCTGGGACGTCATGAAAACGTGGATCGCCCGTTCAAGGTTTTTAAAAGATAGAAATGATCTCACCATAGATAAAAGCCTCAGTTTGAAGAAAGACCGCTGTACAACTGAGCTCAGCTGTTTTTCAAAGGTCACATTGCCGTCAAATATAAGCCCCAAATGTAATAATGCGATTTAATAAAAGAGCTGAACCAGTCTAATAGAGCGCCCTTGATGCCGCCATGCTCCAATGGTGAGATCAAGATGCTGTGGTCAACAGTGTCAAAGGCAGCGGTCAGATCCAAAAGCACAGCTGAGTCTCCTGATCAGTGGCTGATAAAAGATCAATAAGAACTTTTCAAAGTGCAGTTTCAGTGCTGTGAAGAGCTTTAAAACCAGACTGAAACCTTTACAACAGATTGCAGCTGAACAAATATAATCTTTTACAAAATCTGTGACAGGAAGGGAAGCTTTGAAATAGGCCTGAAGTTTGAGCGGACAGAGGATCCAGATCAGGTTTTTAGTACAGGCTGTACAACAGCATGTTTAAAACAGGCTGTACAACACCTGAACTAAGACTGCTGTTAAAAATCGCTAAGATGTCGGAACCAACAACCTTTAAAATCTTTTTAAACACGTGTTGGAACAACATCATTTGGACATGATGTCTTTATAGCATCACATCGTTCCTCCACCTGATCAAACCACACAGGCTCAAACTGATCAAAAACAGCTGAGCAGGTGAATATTTTAGCCCCGGTGCGATCTTGGGCGAGAGTATCGATGATGGCCAAAGGGCAGCGTCCAGCTCTACGGCCGCTGAAGAGCAGCCTCAACAGACGCGCGTGATGTGGATCCTACTGCTCTAAAATTGGAGCTTCTTCAATCCATTAAAGAGGACATTAGTACGCTGTTAAAAGAAGAACTCAGAAATGCATTGAAAGA
The DNA here is from genome assembly GCF_900408965.1 of Simochromis diagramma. Taxonomy (NCBI): domain Eukaryota; kingdom Metazoa; phylum Chordata; class Actinopteri; order Cichliformes; family Cichlidae; genus Simochromis; species Simochromis diagramma. The sequence continues at coordinate 118,087 of NW_024387179.1, read as the reverse complement.
AGATTTTGACAATATAAGGGCTGACGTGCAAGGACTGAGAAATGAGATCGCTAACAGCATGGCGGCGACGTGCGGCGAAGTTGATGGAGTAAAGGTTACAGTGAAAGAAGCTGAGGACGGGCTGTCAATGTGGAGCGATGAGGTGACCACCCTGCAGTCTACAGTAGAGAGTATGAAGGAGGAGCTGTCTGACCTGAAGGATAAATGTGATGAAGGCAGGAAGCGGAGAGCTAACATCCACATCATAGGGATCCCAGAGGGCCTGGACTCGAGCTCCTCCACGGCCGTATCCGTGCTACTACGTGAAGTGCTGGGTATGGATAAAGACGTTATTGTTGACCGCTCACACAGGAGCCCTATCCTGAGAAAGCCAGCTGGTAACCCGCACGCCGTCATAGCCGAGCGTCACTACTACCAGGATTGTGTGGCTACGCCGTGCCAGGGCCCAAGCCCCGCTTGAGTTTAACGGACAACCTATTGCAATATTACGACTGGGCGATATGACCCAAAATTCATATCTTGATATTCTTTAGCTGGATGGCGATATACGATATATATCTCAATATTTTTAAAGCCAGAAAGTTCGAACAAAAAGAGAGTTCTTAGTCAAAGCTGTGTCCCAAATCTCACACAGGCACATTTATTAACATACAGCGTAGATGTACATGAAACAATTACTCAGAAATAAATGATCAGCATTTATTAAATAATAATGCTCCATAAATAAAAGAAAACAATGTTGTTTTTGTGCATAACAAAAAGCTCACAATCGTGCAGTCAAAATGTAAACTAACAGACGCTGAGCATAATAACAAGCAGCTGCTCTGTTCCCAGGTTCTACTGCGTGACTGACAGCCTGGAGTTTGAAATCCTCTTTGTAACAGTGTCTCTTACAGGTGCCATTTATGGTCCTTATACACACTCAATACAGTAATATTACGTTGAAGCACAGTACGTATTGATAGGTTTGTAGCCTGAACCTATTCGCTGGAACGTTGAAGACAATATAATTACACATCAAAGAAAGACACGAAGTAGGCAAAGTTCTTCATGTTTCTCATGCATGGGAGAGAACCGGACAAACGCCGTTCCTTCGCTTGACCCCAGTTGCTCTCGACCACTCCCCGTAACACTGCTCTTTTATTGAGGCTATATGAATATGCATAGGTTCATTAACATATGACGTCTACATACAAACAAAGAGTACCGTGTGTGTGTGTGTGTGTGTGGTACTGCTGATCAAAGGGTCATATACATGAAAGCACAAAGGCAAACATCCTTGGTCAGGAAGAGGGTAGACCCCCCCTCACCCTAGATGGTTCACCCTAGATAACACGGTGAGGAAGTCCAGCATTTCATCTAAACAAAAAAGCACTTAGACTAGAACAGACGTAGCTACGTTAATCCTACCATAAAACAATAAGACAAGGTACGGCCTCTTCCCATGCTCCCAGGATGTAGGTGTGGAATACACACCAAGCCTTTGTAGCCTGTTAAAGACCACACATCCTATCACTACACAATTAATTATACACCTCTAAGCATACATGGATAAATATTTCTAAGCATAAATGACAATCAACAATACAAATCTAACATTTCCCCCCTTTTTGACAATTATGCTAGAAAAGTTCCCAGTTATGAATACCTCATGTCTGACAGTTTCAATGCAAACATTTTTATACTCAGCATATGTCAAATCACCCTAAATTACTGTAAAAGTACACAGTTTAACAAATGTGTTAGCAGTTATCCCATTCCTCATTGATCTCATCCAATGGCAACTGCATCCTACGAGCAAACAAAGAAATTGTTAATTTGATAGTGAAAATAAGAAAGTAACATTTTCAAAAACATCTCAGCTTGGTGGTGCTTCCTCCGGGTGTGCAAATCACATGTCTCTGCAGAGTGGTTTAAGTTCTGCAGGGCGTCACAAATGTCTCTTCCAGTTGTTTCCATCATTGTCCATAGGACCAGAGTCCAAATGTATGTAGAATAAACATTCAAACATACCAGTTGGTTTTGTTGTTTGTCAACATGGGTCTCAGCTATCTCCAAGGCTGCAGACCTCTCAGCACTCTAGTTTTATGGCCTCTACCAACCCCCATCACCTCACTTCAGGCCTTCGTCTTGTGAGGGGGATACTTATGAATCCTCCATTGTCCACGCTCTGCAGAAAAACACCTCTGTGGAAAGGGTGCTGGGTTCAGTTATCTTACTGCTGTTATGATCCCAGCAGCCTTCAGAGTGTCATCGTATGCACAGTATAGTGGCACAGCATTAGGTGATGTTCATAGGAAACTGCTGTCATCACCACCATAGCTTCTGGTTCCTGTGCTTTTCACAGAATCATGATGTCATCCTCGAACTCCTTCTGCGCTGTCAATGGAGCTTGGCACGCTCTCTCCATCCCTCGAGTTTTCATGTTCCAACGCTGCTGAAGATTTAAGGCAGAGCACGTCGTACACCTTAGTTGTCTTCCTCTGCGTCAACATTGAATCTTTCATTTTATTTAAAATCTTGCTGTGGGAAGTCTCCTCTTGATCTCCTGGAAGCTCAGTAGCACAGCTCTCTGTGTGATGTCTGCTGTGCTGAAGATGATCTCCGATCCTCCTGAAGCCTCTCTCCTGGCCTCAGCTCCCATCTTGTGGACGATCCTCTCAGGCACTCCTTCTCGTCATGGCACCTCACGACATCTACAAATTGAAAAAATGACACTCCTCTCGCCACACGGCTTTCGCCATGTGTCAACTCCCCAATGATACATGTACAAGAATGCTGCACAGTCTCCCTAAAACAATCTCCAGGGTTTGTCCCTTGCTAGGAAGAAAAACTTCTATTTGGAGAGCATGTCAACAATCATCAAACCACATTCTTTAGTTCAGTGAACTTCACTTATAGGCCATCAAAGCCTCATCTGAACATGGATGCACCACTTGCATAGGTTTAATACCTGTAAATAAACAGTTAATCACACAAATCACTGCAACAATAATAGAAAACATTGTTTAATGTTAATCCTTGGACCCCACCTCTTGACGCATGGACACTCCCACGCATCAACTCATCAAACCTGGATCCCTGTCTTAAAGAAAAAGGTTAGCTAGATCATGTCCCAGGCAACATCAGGGCATCTCCGCTGGAGTAGCTCCGTAACCCTGCAATAAAAGATGTTAGTGCGTTTGCACATTAAGTTTGCTTAACACCTGGCTCTCCCAGGAGCCTGCATACACACCATCATGGCCTGGAAAACAAAATCTGGAAGTAAAATCAAACTTCACACTTGTAACCAATTATATCATAAGAGTAATAAGCATTCAACATCAGCAAGACAAGTGTCATGTGCAGGTTCTCTCAAATCAGTAAACTACAACTATTACCATAATTTGCCTCAGACATGGATCATCCCATGTGCTCAGTTAACATTAATGTAATCGGTGACTTCCCTTAAGCAAAGTCACTCCACTCATATATTACTGGGAGCTTCAAAAGTGGCCAGCTAATGAGCTCCATATTAAACTATCCCATAAACACTGTATCTCTTATTTGTTTTTCTCATGTCACTTGTCCGCTTCTGCTGAATCCTCTACATGCATTCTCAGAGAAACAAACATTAGCAATACACATTGACTGTGGTTAGACGGTGGTCAGACACAGGTCAACAGGTTCCAGAGGTGCCATAAAAAGGACCATAAAGTTAGCCATCCATAGCTGTGGAAAGAAGCAACACTAGTTTTCAACACAGGAAATTTCTCACATGTTATTCACATTGTCAAAGTAACCTTCACATTTTCCCAAAAACACAGTGTAACAGCATCACCACTCCTAACCTATAAACACAGTTTCTTCACACATAAACCCAGAAATCCTGTAGTAAAAAAAACATCAACCAGTTGTCCTGGTATAAATCGCATCATCAAGTCACATTAAGAACTGTAATGCTGTAGAAAAGAAAATGCAAATGTTAGCGCTGCGCAGACGTATACACACTTTCTCACAGTTTCCTCTGTGAGCAACACAGGATAGTGGATAACATCCCTGGTAAATGCATAGACACAGAAAGTGGCATTTAAATTAATTATTATTATTATTATTATTATTATTATTAAAACCATCACGCAACCTCGAATGTTGCTGTCATCTTTCTGCTCCTGTAAAAGGAAATACACATAGATTCATCTGCACCTTTGTCAGGTGGGGGTTAACTTCACAAAGTAGTGTTACATCAGTAAAGTCTTGTCAGCTTTTGTCAGCTTTTACCAGTCAGTCAGTTTTTTTCTCTTTCACTCACTCATTCATACATTCATTCTTTCTTTCTTTGCTGACAGTGGAACCTATTGTCGCATTTAGTTTCCACTCTCAGCAAAATGACGTCATTTCAAAAAGAAAAAGAACTTTAGCTCGGATTACATCGCTGAATCCTTTTTGGACAGGAACTTACTTTCTAATTGTCCCAAATAAGTGGCTTTCTCCTGAGCCCATTTTAATGTGGAGAAACTCACTTGTAACAATTTCCTCGACGACGTGTCGTACAGCGCTTTCTGTTCTAATCGTGCAGATCTGCTCAAACGACAGAGATTATCGAACAAAACTTTCAGTGCACTGTGAAAGTATCAAAATAAAAAGGCCTTGTTAAGTCATGACACAAGCTCCTCATCTCAGGAGGGTAAATCACCATTAGCATGGTTCATCATACCATCATACTAATTGGCAGGCTCAACTTCACACCAAAAGAAAAATCATCAGCTAGATTAACTCAAAACCAACCATCAGCTGCACAACACACAACATAATCCCAATGTGTCTTATTAGCTATGAGTTTAATCCCCAGGTCTGTGCTCTTCACTCATTTAGGCCACACACCCATTTTATTCAGTTTTCCTTTTTCCCTTCATCATAAAACATGTGACATGCTGTCATGCACTTCACAAAAGAAGTTTGTTCTGACTGTTAGATTTGTATTGTTGATTGTCATTTATGCTTAGAAATATTTACTCACATATGCTTAGAAGTGTATAATCAATTGTAGATTGAAAGAATGTCTCATCCTAAAGAGGTCTGTATTAACTCTGTGTAGAGGGGGGTGCGTACATTCCTCTACACAGAGTGTCCTGGCATAGATCACACTCCCTAGGAGAGTTTATCTTTTCTTATTGATTTATGGTATAGCAAGCACACGTATATTTCTTTAAGTATAAGAGCCTTTTGTTCAGACGTCCTGGCACCAGCTTTGGGGAGTCTTCACAGGGTCACATCTTGACCTCACACAAAACACACACACACACACACACACACAGGCAAGGTACTCTTTGTGTGTATGTAGACGTCATATGTTAATGAACCTATGCATATTCATGTAACCTCAATAAAAGAACAGTGGTACGGGAGGACGGACGAGAGCAACTGGGGTCAAGCGAAGGAACGGCGTTTGTCCGGTTATCTCCCGTGCACGAGAAACATGAAGAAGCTTGCCTACTTGTGTCTTGCTTTGCAGTGTAATTATATTGCCTTCAACGTTCCAGCGGATGGGTTCAAGCTACAAACCTATCACTGACGTATTCAGAGTTGTGTATCTAGGTACAGGATTCACTCGCACATCAAAACTGGAAACTCAGTGTTTTAGAGTCTCCACTCAACACACAACACACTCCAACACATCTCATTCACTCGTGCTAGAATTCAATCACCTTTCATTAATCTAAGAACGATCAACTAATTTGCATATCAGCTATTAACCCACTAAGTTGACAGGACGACAGAAAAGCATGTTCAAAATAGTATCACAAAAATAGAATTTCCCTCATACAGTAAATTACTTGTGCTGCATCAATCAAGCAGGAAGCATCTCCCAATTTACTATATCAACAACTAAATTTATTGTCTGATCACTGGTTGGTCAAACCAGAATCTTTTTTCCCACAAAAGTTAAATTGTTGTCCTGCAACCCAGAGAGTCAAATTTTTGCATTGGATAAATTCAGTATTTGATAACAAGTGTCTGCTGAATTGACACTATTTTAACGCTGATGAAAGATAACAAGCTGATCTTCATTGCATGTGTGTTTGTGTTATTAGGCAGGTCTAATGCATGTCTGTGGAGCTGCATATCCAGCAGGGCATGTTCTTACAGCTGCCTGTCCTACACACTTCTCTGCTATTATTTGATCATTTCTTAACTAATGTGCTGTGAGTCCACTGGTCTTTGCATTACACTAAGTGATTTGGACAAGATGATAAACAGACTCACACGCTTAAAATGTTGTCTAATCTTCATGAGTTCTCTTGTTTTTGTATTAGTAGGGTTATTGCATGTTCTGCTTGTGTGTGTGATTTTGTATATGTTCCTTTTTTGGAGTGTTTCAGACTCCTTCTCAATTTTCCAACTTAAGCAGTCAGTTTTCTTTTCCCCAGGTTTGCTAACCCAAATTTTGATTTCCCACATTAAATAACAGCATTCCTCTGTGTTTCCACTTACTCTCACTCTGTTGTCCTCTCACTCTGTTGTCCTCTCCCACTTCAACAGTCCAACAGCCGGCAGTTCTCCTTCAGCTTTGTCCTGTGTTCCACTGTCTCTTCTTGCCATTTTACTCCACAGGTGGCAAATGTCAAACTCCAACTGCTCAGTTCTCCTCAAACGTTTTCTTCACATGCACAGTGAAGTTGCAGCTTGTTGTAAACACAGTGCCATTCATCCGATCAGTCAGGATGATGGGTTTGCTCTTCTTCTCTGATGCTGTTTGTCCACACTGCTGCTGCTTGCTGGGACTCTTTGCTCAGGACTTTGCTGCTGTCTCTTTATCTGCCATGTTATTGCTCTTTGAAGCTGCATTCCTTGTCTTCAGGGAGGAGTGAGAGCTTGCTTGTGAGTTTGAGAGACATATGGCGCTGTAAATAAGTCAGCCAGAAACTTGGCCTGCATGTTTCCAATGATGTTAAACTATAACTTTCTTCCGACCGCTGCATGTGGAAAATTGATTCAGGTCTGCTTTTCACCTGAAAGTGACAAACTAAGACATGTTCATTATTATCATCACTGTTTAATCAACACACATCTCTCTCTCTCTCTCTGTTTTTGTGAACAGTCCTTTCTTAAAAGCAGAAAATGAAATTGTAGTTGTTCTTGGCTGATCAACACAAAACCTTTTTCCTATGATTATTATTCATCTACAATATAAATTCTTTCTCTTTTTCACTCTTTTTTTTCTTTACAATAGCTGGTGACCTGCAGAATCACCGCTCTCACAATCAGAGGCAATTACTTTTACACAGCGCACAAAAACACTGTGATGTCAGACACATACACACTCACTTTGTCATCAGCATAAATAAATCATATGGCTGATGATATGTGCCATGGTGATCCATAGGCATCATCACAAGTTTATTTAATCATTTTTAACCCAACAAAACAAATAAACAAAAACATGATGCTGATGCTACACACACGAGTCAAGGTGCAGAAAAACTACTCACGGAAACGCTGCACACTCCAGTTATCACAGTTATCATAGCCCTGTTTCCCTCTCTTTGAGTAGTTCTCAGACAGCTCTTGATCTGATAATGTGTAGCTTGCTCATCAGCTCAGAAAAAAAAAAATCCGCAACGCAACCTCACACAGTGGTTGCTTTGCCCACAGTGGCAAAGTCCTGCACTTTCATATTCAATTCAGCTTCTCCATCATGTACCTTTAGATGTTTCATACAGGGTTCAGCATATTAGTTGTTTTCACAGGTGTGCTCTATATCTCAACAATGGCTCATAATAAGACGACAGTCTTTCACACAGGTCAAGTGCCTCTATGCACTTCATTAGTTTAAATATTTGCCTATATCACTTCACCTCATATGTCATTGTACTGAACTTGAGCAACCCTAAGCTTAATGCAGATTACTTTTAGCAATTATCCACCTCAACTAAATCTATGGTCTGGCACACAGGCTGTTGTTGATCAGGGCAAGCTAAAGAATAAACATTTTGTGTCAGCAAGGGGGTGGGGGAAAGCCATTCACCAGAGCACATCTTAAGTGCTGCTGATGTGGCAGGCCTTCTCCACACGCTCTTCAAGGCTGGTGTGTTTTCTGAAAACTTCTAACATTTGAATCTCTTCCATTTATAAGCCTGCGATTAACCTCACGGCTCAGGTCCGCGTGAAACCCACGCGACCGTGCTCGCGTGAACCCGCGCAGCTAAGGAGCCGTCGCTCTCTTTCATTTTTATTTAAATACTTTGTGCTGCCAGGAGCAAAGTCCAGAATAAACGTCTCTCACCCTCTGACTCACTCTTGGTTGCCTAGGAACCCATGATAACAACAACAACAGTCGGTGTCACAGACCACGTGTTCTGCTCCGCACACACTCACACAAACACACTCACACACAACAACAACAACAACAACACAGAATAGGCCTACTCCAGACTCACACCGGACCGCTCGGGACCCTAACCCAGTTGTGGGACGCTAACCCAGTCTTTCGGGACCCTCACCCAGTCGCGCGACAAAACCCAATGAAGGGACGCTCGGGACACACACCCAGGGCAATTTCAAAACCGGACACTCACCGAACGCTTGGGCCCTTGGGCGATTTTACCAAAACCTCTTTTTCGGGACACTAACCCAGTTCTGCGGTTATAGAGTCGCTTTCTCAACTTACTCGGCGTTGCTTAGCGTGTAATATCAGCCTCGGATCCCGCCGATCATCATTCATCGAGGAGAAAAGACAGACAGTTAATCCACAGGAACTTCCTGGCTGACGTCAGTCTTTCAACGTGCCTCTCCTCCCCTCGGTGAATGCCGATTCCAGGGCTCCGGCATCGAAGGACCAATTAATGATAGGTTTGTAGCTTGAACCTATCCGCTGGAACGTTGAAGACAATATAATTACACAGCAAAGAAAGACACGAAGTAGGCAAAGTTCTTCATGTTTCTCATGCACGGGAGAGAACCGGACAAACGCCGTTCCTTCGCTTGACCCCAGTTGCTCTCGACCACTCCCCGTAACACTGCTCTTTTATTGAGGCTATATGAATATGCATAGGTTCATTAACATATGACGTCTACATACAAACAAAGAGTACCGTGTGTGTGTGTGTGTGTGTGTGTGTGTGTGGTACTGCTGATCAAAGGGTAATATACATGAAAGCACAAAGGCAAACATCCTTGGTCAGGAAGAGGGTAGCCCCCCCCCCTCACCCTAGATGGTTCACCCTAGATAACACGGTGAGAAGTCCAGCATTTCATCTAAACAAAAAAGCACTTAGACTAGAACAGACGTAGCTACGTTAATCCTACCATAAAACAATAAGACAAGGTACGACCTCTTCCCATGCTCCCAGGATGTAGGTGTGGAATACACACCAAGCCTTTGTAGCCTGTTAAAGACCACACATCCTATCACTACACAATTAATTATACACCTCTAAGCATACATGGTTAAATATTTCTAAGCATAAATGACAATCAACAATACAAAATCTAACACGTATCACTCCGCGAGGCTCCTCGGTAGCTGTAATGCTCCAACAATCCATCAAGCGGTGCGGCCTCGTAGCTGAGCAAAGTTGTACCAAAACATTTTTTCAAAGGTTTCTGAGCGCCGTGTAGCACATAAAATCGGTTCGAGGTCAGTAAGCACAACCAGAATTCATCCATAAGGCGCACTGTCGATTTATGAGAAAATTACAGGATTTTAAGTGCAGAAAATATAGTTTATGGTTTTCCTTTGATCTTAGCAAATATCTACGCCTCTAATTGGGACAATCACAGATTTTTCACTAATGTCTTTGCGCGGCTCCCCAATATGTCATCACACAATATCATCTTTGAGGGAGACCTAAACTGCTCATTATCTGCTATGGACCACAGTTCACACAAAAGTACACTTAGTCCAAAGTCAGCATGCGTCATTCAGAGCTTTCTTGATAATTATGGGCTGGCTGATGTATGGAGATTTCATAATCCTGCTTCACATCAATACTCTTTTTTTCTAATGTCCATAAAACATATATTTGTATAGAAAAACGTCTCCCTTTAGTTACAGAATGTGATTATAAGACTCTGGTGATTTCTCCTCTTGTTTTTTCAATGTGTATTCCTCATGCCTGCTCCAACTATCAGCCATGGAGATTCAACTCAGTGTTGTTAGCAGATGAAGAGTTTGTCAGTTACAAAAGGTCTCAAAAATATTTTTTTTCTATCAATCAGACCCCAGAGATGTCATCATCAGTCATTTGGGAATCTCTAAAAGCATCTGAGAGGCCAAATAATTTCATTTTGTGCCAAACAGAATAAAATAGCGACTGAGCGCCTCTCTCAGTTAGCTGATGAAATGACTAAACTACATGCTGTGTACAGCCACTCTCCTGAGCCTGTATTATATACACAGCGGTTACAATGAAAAACTGAATACAATCTCATATCTGCCATTGCCATTGAACCGCTAGCTGTTGCTCTGAGACAATGTGTTGGTGTTGAGGGAAAACATCGAGGAGGTATCGAAGATAAAGTCTCTCTTTATGCCGACGACATGATTTTATTTATTTCCAACCCATCGAATAGCCTCTGCAAACTTTTGGATAGACTTACAATAATAATAATAATAATACGTTTTATTTATAGGCGCCTTTAAGAGCCTCAAGGTCACCTTAATGCATACTTAAGGAATTTGGGACAACTTCTGGATATAAAGTGAATTTTGGGAAGAGCGAGGCAAAGTCTATCTGTACGACAACTGAGGAGTTTGTGTATTTTAGCCCCTTTTAAACCCAGCTGTAACAAGTTTAAGTACTCGGGCATCTGGGTGACAAGAAAACCACAAAGACTTGTATAAAACTCCATCCATCCATCCATCTTCATCCGCTTATCCGAGGTCGGGTCGCGGGGGTAGCAGCCTAAGCAAAGAGGTCCAGACCTCCCTCTCCCCAGCCACCTCCTCCAGCTTGTCCGGGGGAATACCAAGGCGTTCCCAGGCCAGCCGAGAGATATAATCTCTCCAGCGTGTCCTGGGTCTGCCCCGGGGCCTCCTCCCGGTGGGACATGCCTGGAACACCTCGCCCAGGAGGCGCCCAGGGGGCATCCTTGCCAGATGCCCGAACCACCTCAGCTGGCTCCTTTCGATGTGGAGCAGCAGCTGCTCTACTCTGAGCCCCTCCCGGATGGCCGAACTTCTCACCCTATCTCTAAGGGAGAGGCCAGCCACCCTTCGGAGGAAGCTCATTTCCGCCGCTTGTATCCGCGATCTCGTTCTTTCGGTCACTACCCACAGCTCGTGGCCATAGGTGAGGGTAGGGACGTAGATCGACCGGTAAATTGAGAGCTTCGCTTTTACACTCAGCTCCCTCTTCACCACGACTGACCGGTGCAGCGTCCGCATTACTGCAGCCGCAGCCCCAATCCGTCTGTCGATCTCCGGCTCCCTTCTCCCATCACTCGCGAACAAGACCCCGAGATACTTGAACTCCTCCACTTGGGGCAGGAACTCATCCCCGACCCGGAGTGGGCACTCCACCCTTTTCCGGCTGAGAACCATGGCCTCAGATTTGGAGGTGCTGATCCTCATTCCCGCTGCGTCACACTCGGCTGCGAACCGCTCCAGTTCGAGCTGGAGGCCCTCACCCGATGAAGCCAACAGAACCACATCATCCGCAAAAATCAGAGATGAGATTCTGAGGCCACCAAAGCGAAAGCCCTCCGCCACTTGGCTGCGCCTAGAAATCCTGTCCATAAAAATTATGAACAGAACCGGAGACAAAGGGCAGCCCTGGCGGAGCCCATCACCCACCGGGAACGAGTCCGACTTATTGCCGGCAATGCGAACCAAGCTCTTGCAACGGTTGTATAGGGATTGATTGGCCCGTAGCAATGGGCCAGACACCCCATACTCCCGCAACACCTCCCACAGGACACCCCGAGGGACACGGTCGAATGCCTTCTCCAGGTCCACAAAACACATGTAGACTGGTTGGGCAAACTCCCATGCACCCTCAAGTATCCTGGAGAGGATAAAGAGCTGGTCCAGTGTTCCGCGACCAGGACGAAAACCGCATTGTTCCTCCCGTATCCGAGGTTCGACTAGCGGACGAACTCTCCTCTCCAGCACCCTGGCATAGACTTTCCCAGGGAGGCTGAGGAGTGTGATCCCCCTGTAGTTGGAACACACCCTCCGGTCCCCCTTCTTAAAGATGGGGACCACCACCCCGGTCTGCCAGTCCACAGGCACTGCCCCTGATCTCCACGCAACATTGCAGAGACGTGTCAACCAAGACAGCCCTACAACGTCCAGCGCCTTCAGGAACTCGGGGCGGACCTCATCAACACCAGGGGCTCTGCCACCAAGGAGTTGTTTAACTGCCTCAGTGACCTCGCCCCCGGAAATTGGCGGGTCATACCCCTCGTCCCCAGACTCTGCTTCCTCCTCGGAAGACGTGTCAGTGGGATTAAGGAGGTCCTCGAAGTATTCCTTCCACCGCCCGACAATGTATAAAACTATCTTCCTTTATTGTCGAAGCTTAAAGAGGATTTTGGAAAATGTGAGTTTTGCCTCTTTATATTTATGGTGGGGATGCAGAACAAGGAGCAAAGATGAATGTGATGCTGAATCAGCAGAAGAATTGGACTCATTTGATTCCAGCTTTGATATCATTGATTTCAATATGTCCATTTCTTTCACACTTCACCTTTAAAAGTGAAGCCATGTGGTTCCTGGAAGGAAAAACATGACTTTTTCAAGTCTTTGTCCTGTTTTTATGAGAAATGTACGACTTTAATGTGAAACATTGAGAGTTTTTTCTCTTGTTGTGTTTGTTTGAAGCTGCTTCCTGATGGCTTCAGCTGTTTGGAGTTTCCATTTTCTAAACTTCTACATTCTGAACCTTCTTCAGCTCTGAACAGATGATGAAACACTGAATGATTTCAAGCACTTTGTCTAATAAACTTACATCTTTCATTCTTTATACAGATTGGAGAGCTGTGGTTTGTCAAAGATCAGCTGTGATTATCTGGCAGCAGCACTGAAGTCCAACCCCTCCCATCTGAGACAGCTGTACCTGACTAAGAACAACAACCTGCAGGATCCAGGAGTGAAGCATCTGTGTGGTTTCCTGGAGAGTCCAGGATGTAAACTTGAAGCTCTGGGGTCAGTCAGCATGTTTTAGTTGTGCTGAGATGAATATGATGTGAAAGTTGTGCTGACACTAAACTGCAGACATCAGGCTGATATTATACTGATCCACACTGAGGATCTTCATGGTAAAGTCTGTTTTCTTCTTCTCTGGTTTAGTCCATTGACTGCAGCAGAACAATGTTCACATTTCAAACCTTCAAAGAAGAAGAAAAATCCTCCACTGGAAAATTCACTGTGAAACTCTCAAACTCTTCGTTCCACCTTAAAGTCTGTCTGACACTGAAATCCAAAGCAAAATGTGCGTTTGCTTTACAGACAGCAGTCCAACACAAACATACACACATCATCCAAAACACAGTCCAACATCCAAATCTCCTCCACTGCCAGCATGAATGATGGGAAAGAGAAGGAGGAACACTCTGACATTCAGGGTTAGAATGAGTTTCATCAAGCAGACTGTGAAGATCAAAGCTGCATTAGAAAGCTTACATGAATGAATGAGTGGACAGAAGTGGACAGAGATCATCTGAAGCACTTCAAAGGCTTTAAATCAGCACATTTCTCTTTATTCTTTATCAACTCTGTTAGTTTCTCTCAGTTTTCTGTGGAATGAAGCTAACAGCAGGCTAATAAGATGCTGACCAATAGGTTTCTATTAAAGGTTGTAATTTGTATATGAAAAAGTGCTTTGGCTCAGCAGGGATCAGCTTACAGATAGAATACAGCTGCTGGATGGGATTAGCATGTCATAGCTATCTGCCAAACTGCTAACTGGGGGATTTCAGGCCATCTATGGATCATTTTTGCTAACTGTTTATTCAGCTTAGGCTCACAGGGCTGCAGCCTGTGCCCTAGCTGTCATAGGGCAAGAGGCGTGGTCCACCTGCACAGGTGAGCAGTCCATCACAGGGCCAACAGAGAGAGACAGAGAAGCACTCTCTCACATCCACACCTACAGCCAATTTAGAAGCACCAATGAACCTAAGCAGCATTTCATTGGACTGTGGGAGAACATCCAACCTCCACAGAAAGGCCCAGCTGACCAACAAGCTTCAACCTACAACCTTCTTGCTCTAAGGCACTAGTGCTAACCACTTTTCCCCATTTCAGCCCAAATGCTGCATCTTCCTGTTTCTGACTCCAGGCCAGCTCCACTAACACTTTCTCATCAGACACTGCCACCTAGTGGAGGAAGTCTTAGTTCCATTTGAAGCTTCAGATTACAGTTAGTTCCTTTACAAAGAGGTGGAGGTGGTGGGGCCACAGCACCATCATCACTGAGTGCCATAGGACACTTAACCTTTGTTTCCATATGCTGGGAACTTCCTGTTGTTCCAAGGAGGACTGGAAAATGTGTGAAAATCTCCCAGTCAGTTCCTCACAGCACACTTCAATCATTTCCCTCCCACAGCATCAGGACCAGGGCTTTTTCTCTCTTTGGTCCCACTAAGAGATTTCCACACAAACACCTCATCAGTGGGACTCTCAGAGCTACCAGCCCTTTGCTACAATCACAAAGCTCTTCACTGAAATCAATGATATCAAAGCTGGAAGTCCAAGTCTTCTGCTGATTCAGCATCACATTCATCTTTGCTCCTTGTTCTGCATCCCCACCATGGACTTCATTCCTTTCCAAGCCAGCCTTGAGTGTCCTTTATTCAGCTCAGCTTTATCTCTCTTTCAACAAGTTTCTGTGCCTCAATCTTTTTCTTCTCTCCCTCATAACAAGACAGCTTCTTCTGCCTGAGAACATGTTGGAGTGATTTACTAATCCAGGGCTGCTTATTGGGGAAAATACTTCCTGTTTCCAAAGTAATCCCCATTTTTCCCAGAAAGAAATGTCAGTAGAAATCGATGATCTAAGTGAGAACATGAGCCTTTAAAAAGTCCCAGTGGGTGCAGTCAAAGCAGTCCCTCAGTCCCAGTATAGAGTCTTTGGTCCAGACTGGAACAACTGTGCCCAGTTTGAGCTCTCTTCAGTGCTGTGACCTGACAGACCCAGAGGGGCCATCACATCAAATTTAGAAGCTCCCCTGATGGAGCCACAACACATGTCCAATACTTAGTCTGTCTTATTGGACCAACTGGAAGAAATGATTCAAGGACTTAGTCACAGAACAGAGATTCAAATCTCCAAAATCCAACTGGCTGCATCAGGACATATAGTCTGAAACTCTGCACAGTTTCCTGTTTGAAGCTGCTTCCTGTTGGCTTCAGCTGTTTGGAGTTTCCATTTTCTAAACTTCTACATTCTGAACCTTCTTCAGCTCTGAACAGATGATGAAACACTGAATGATTTCAAGCACTTTGTCTAATAAACTTACATCTTTCATTCTTTATACAGATTGTGGGGCTGTGGTTTGTCAAAGATCAGCTGTGATTATCTGGCAGCAGCACTGAAGTCCAACCCCTCCCATCTGAGAGAGCTGAACCTGTACTACAACAACCTGCAGGATCCAGATGTGAAGCAGCTGTCTGATCTTCAGCAGAGTCCAGACTACAGACTGGAGACTCTGGAGTAAGTAGAGTGATGGAGTGAGTGGGTGGTGCTGTCAGCAGTATTGTACTAAACACAGTCAGTATGAAACAAAGATCCAGTGTTTCCTGTAAAGCTGCAGCTTCTCAGTGAAGCTGTGAGAGGAGAACGGTGACAGGCTTCAGGATTGGACACAAACACTTCCTGTTTCTCACCTTTATGGTCACCATAGTAACGGCTGACACGCTCTGATCAAACACTGTCAACAGCCAATCAGCTCTCTGAACAAAGCAGCACGCAGACCAATGACTGCATTGATTTCCAAGTTTAAAGCAGTGAAGAACACAGTCTGTAGGTGAGGAAGAATTTAGTGAGAGCAGATGTTTGGATGGAATTCCTCCAGTTAACAGCTGGAACCGTCCATCTGGATTGTTCGGCTTGTTGTTGGGGTTCCTACAGAGCTCAGAGTGGACACACCAAGGTTCTTCTAATGAATGAAAGTCCAAACTCAAACTAGGAGGGAAAAACATTTTCAGCAACTTCAATAAAAATCCAAAGATTAGAAAAAGTGAAGCAACAATGAGTCCTAGTACAGTCCCAGCACTGACGTCCCTGCTGCTCTTTATACTGGATGTGCTGCATCACTGACTGACAGCTGATGAAGAGTCTCTGGAAACACTCGTTTATCTCCTCTGCTCTTCCTCCTTCTCTCTGCAGGTGGTGATGATGGTAAACAGGACGGTGTGTGTGCTGAGAGAGGAGCAGCTGTGTCCTGATGATCCAGAGAGGTTGAAGCAGCAGCAGCTTGTGTGTAGAGACGCTCTGACTGGGCCATGTTACTGGGAGGTGGAGAGGAGAGCTTCATCCAGCAGTGACTGACAGAGGAATGAAGTGCAGATGACTGTCAGTGCTGCAGAGTGAACTGCTCTGAGAACAGCTCCACTGTCAGACACAATGTAGAGTCCAGCATCAGCCCTGTGTGTCCCTCTGGATCTGACAGAGGATCATCAGTGTATCTGGACTGCTCTGCTGCTGCTCTGTCCTTCTACAGTCTCTGCACAGTCTCTGTCTCACTCTGGAAAGATTTTACAACTTGTTGTAATTACAGAACATTAATATAATATTCAAACATGTGATCTTCTCTTTATTTCTGAATCTTTACCAAATAAAGAAAAACCAAACTAACAAACAGAAGCTGTCGTGTCCTTTTTCACCACATCTGTGAATCTTTTCTGTGTTTTTCCTCTTTTCCTCCTTCCTGCAGCTCCATCTTCATCATTCTGTGTCCAGTATATGTGAACACGTCCAAAGCATCTGAGCCTCATGTTACCCGTTTGTGTGAGTTACGCCTGTCGTTGTGTTGTGGTGTATAAATAAGGGGCAGGAGACAGCGCTGGATCTCTGAGTTCTTTACTCTCAATTTCTGCAACATCTGCAATATCTAGAAATGCAAACCTGTGAGCTGTGTGTGTTGTGCGTCTGCTCGGCCACCTCTCCTCCGGCCATGCTGGAAGCAGCTGTGCGTTTGACAGTTTTATCGACTCGACAATAATCGAACAAATTAAATGTTCAAAAATATCAACTTAAGCACTTCAAAGTCAACAAAAAGCTTAAAACAATGAAATAATATTTCACTGAAAAAACAACAGCTCATAAGAACGATACACAAAATAATACAGAAACAAACAAATAAAAGTTATTAACCAGGATCCATGTTTTTGTCACAAACACTGAATCAGCTGATTCACTCTTTATGTTTCTGAGTTTGTTTTGTGATTATAGTTCTGGTTTCTGTTTCTGTGTCTTCACTGTGTCCCACGTCTCCTTACTTTGGACTCTGTGTTATATTTCCTGTTTTACTTTGACAGTCCTGTGTTACTGTTTCCTGTCTCGTGTGTGTAATTGGTCCCAGCTGTGTTTCCCTCCTGCCTCCCGTTCCCTGATTACTAAACTGCGTCCACGCCGCCGGCGTTCCTCTCCACAGCTGGATTCCAGGATTTCATAGCATCCAGCTGTGGTGAGTGATGGAGACACTTTCTCTGCTCCCTCAGTAATCAGGACAGTTTATTGAACATCAGAGGACATAAAGGACTGTTTTTCACCTGCCCGTTCTGAACCTGGACATTAAAGACTGCTGGCTTCAAGGACATTAATCCCAGTGTCAGCCAGCCAATAACAGCCTGTGTTTTTCAGCTCTTTAGGAGTCAGAAATGAGAAAGACACAGGCTGCTAACCTCTCCCTGCAGGAAATAAGCTCCGCCTCTTCCTTTCCTGTATATGAGTGTTTTGATTGTGACATGAGACGCAATGAGTTTCCTGTTTATTGTGACTTAAAGCGAGCAGCAAAGACACTAAACTGTGTGTTTCCAGCTGAAGCTGCTTTTTGTGTTGCTCCCACAATCCTGTCTAAAACAGTCAGTGAGGAAAACTCAATGTGATTTCAGAGTGACAGAAATGTCACTCTGAAGTCACACAATGTGTCTAAACTCACAGGCTGCATCCTCCTGAGGACCCGGCCCACGTAGACCTTGAAGGCCGGGTCCTCAGGAGGATGCAGCCTGTGAATTTGGACACGCCATGACACATGATGTTCTACAGCTGATGTGTTTAAATGAGCTCTACAGGTGAACAGACTTATTAACGTTACCAGCATAATAAACTGTCCTGTCACTGAAGGTGTCTGCCCAACAAGGACGTGGTGCTGAATGCATCCAGACCCCTGCTGACTGTCTTTGCAGCTTCGGTCAAAGGTACAGTGTCCACTGTGACCCTGAGAGCAGGACACAGCCAGAGGTGAGTCAGCAGTTACAAACTAAATGCTGCTGACATGAATCAAACTGCTGGATAACCCACTGCTCATGAAAATGGCACCTTTCTGTTGCTTTTTGAGATTACTGAGAATATTTGAATTGTGACTCAGATGGCAGATCCAGGCTCTCAGCCTCCAGCTGAAACTTCCAGTCCTCCCCCAGCCAGAAGCTCTGATGCTGGGCTGAGAGACTTTGATCCTTCCCTGGATCCAGAAATCCAGGAGGGAGAAGGAGAACAGGACCTCCTTCCTGATCTGGAGAGGCCTGAGGGAAAGAAAGATGGAGCAGACAGAGCTTTGAACAAATCCAAACCTCCTGAGCTTCACCTCCACAAAGGTGCAGACACTGATGCACAGATTCACATGTGACACCTGCAGCGTCCAGCTTGTGCCGCTGACATTATCTCCACTCTGATACAAGCCTCATTCACTCGCTCACACACGTTCATACAATCACCTTTTCCTCACAGTCACACACATGAATGTAATGAGGGGAACTCGGGGTTCATTGTCATTCCTCAGGATCCTTTGATATGCAGACTGGAGGCTCTGTGGATGAAACACCGACTGTCTGAACCACTCTGAAGTCTTCATGATGGACTTCATCCTGATTAACACTACAATACTTGTTAGAGGCCTTTTATATGTAATAATATTCTTTTCCATTAAAGCTCTGAACATTCTCACTCTTTCTTGACCAGGTGTGACAGGTGAAGGACACCGGCGAATAGGAGGACAGAAGCTGAGAGCCATTAGTCACATGACTTCAGCTGCTGCTGCCTCACCAACCACTGGCCCCTCGGTGAGTCTAGAGTTACAGCAGTGACCACAGGAAGTGCACACGTGTGATCTAAAGCTACATGTGGGCCTGTGACCATCAGTCTTCTCACTGTGGTAGACGGGTTTGTGAGTCCCTGTGATGCTGGGAGTGTCCAGGACAGTCGCTCCTGATCGGGTCTCTCATGGAAAGCTGGTCCCAGGAATTCCTGGAAAATTCCTCCACAAAAGAGAACTGGGAACATAAGTGCAGAGTGACAGAGGTGCTCAGCAACCCTGCTGTTATATGGGAATAGAACCAGAATAGTCGGCAACCACTTGAGTTAAGTTAGCCAAAGAGATGCGACTCAGACTGACTTCATCATGTTGGCAACGTGTCTGCATTGATAAATCTTCTTCCCTCACCTTTGTTATTTTCACTGTAAATAAATCTCCACTCGCATCTCCACCGCCGTCTGCATCTTGGGTCCTCATTCATTCCACCACACGACTGCTGCCCCAGCCGTGACAACTCTTGATGTTTCCTCTACATTTACCTTTAAAAATTATTTACTTTGTCTTGTTTGGTCTCATTCTTTTCAGCACAACCTCACGTGTCTGAATCTACAGTCATGTTTTCATTTTGACAAACTGTATTAACACAACTGATGTAAAATCAGACAGAAAACAAAAAAAGTTATATTTTTTACTGTAACAACCACGAACATGTTTAACGAATCATTTTCATAACTTTAAATGTAAATATAAATTTGAAAATTATACACACAAGTTTTGCAAACAACAAAGTTATTTGCAGCCATTTACCTTTTACCCTTTTTTAATAACCATTAAACTACAGGGAGTGCAGAATTATTAGGCAAGTTGTATTTTTGAGGAATAATTTTATTATTGAACAACAACCATGTTCTCAATGAACCCAAAAAACTCATTAATATCAAAGCTGAATGTTTTTGGAAGTAGTTTTTAGTTTGTTTTTAGTTTTAGCTATTTTAGGGGGATATCTGTGTGTGCAGGTGACTATTACTGTGCATAATTATTAGGCAACTTAACAAAAAACAAATATATACCCATTTCAATTATTTATTTTTACCAGTGAGACCAATATAACATCTCCACATTCACAAATATACATTTCTGACATTCAAAAACAAAACAAAAACAAATCAGCGACCAATATAGCCACCTTTCTTTGCAAGGACACTCAAAAGCCTGCCATCCATGGATTCTGTCAGTGTTTTGATCTGTTCACCATCAACATTGCGTGCAGCAGCAACCACAGCCTCCCAGACACTGTTCAGAGAGGTGTACTGTTTTCCCTCCTTGTAAATCTCACATTTGATGATGGACCACAGGTTCTCAATGGGGTTCAGATCAGGTGAACAAGGTGGCCATGTCATTAGTTTTTCTTCTTTTATACCCTTTCTTGCCAGCCACGCTGTGGAGTACTTGGACGCGTGTGATGGAGCATTGTCCTGCATGAAAACCATGTTTTTCTTGAAGGATGCAGACTTCTTCCTGTACCACTGCTTGAAGAAGGTGTCTTCCAGAAACTGGCAGGACTGGGAGTTGAGCTTGACTCCATCCTCAACCCGAAAAGGCCCCACAAGCTCATCTTTGATGATAGGGGCGATCGTGGCTCAAGAGTTGGGAGTTTGCCTTGTAATCGGAAGGAAACGTTCCAAAATATTCATGTGTTTGTCTGTTTGTATAATAGTTTTTAACCCTTTCATGCATGAATTATGACGACATCAATCAGGATTTATTCTTTAGTATTTTTATTCATCTTTAGGGATGAAAACTACGGTGGCCCTGAGAGGCCAAACGGACTGCAACTTCAGAAAACACTTGCAAAAAGAAAAATGCAGCAAAAAGAAAAACGCTGCAAAAAGAAAGACGCTGCACTGCAACTTCAAGAAAAACGCTGCACTGCAAAAAGAAAAACGCTGCAAAAAGAAAGACGCTGCACTGCAACTTCAAGAAAAACGCTGCACTGCAAAAAGAAAAATGCTGCAAAAAGAAAAGCGCTGCAAAAGCACACAAAGCACAACGGAAATAGGAAAAAAGACAACGGAAATGTTCCTGGGGAGACAATAACCCGACGGACCAGTTGCACGAACCAAAACAAGCTGTCTTTTTTTTTTTTTTTTTTACCAAAACAAGCTGTCTGTCACTACCCGATCCGTACCGGAAACCCGATCGGTCACCCGCATGCGCAGGGGTTTTCTTCTTCTTCTGTTCGTTTAATGGCAGTTTACTCCCCAGTGTACGAGGATACCGCCACCTGCTGACTGAGCTAGTGAACCCTATTGTAAACTGAATTAGCGTCATCACAAACGTGTGTTACATTTGATTTAGTGATAATCGAGTGTGTTTATGCTTGTCTGTGTGGAGAGGATTGTTGGAATAGTGATGATGATGTCCGCTATCACTGTCAATTGCCAGTAAACACTTCATCTGGCTGATGAACCTTCACGTGACATATTATAAAGTCTGTATTATTAACTCTGTCATTAGGCACCATTCTTCTTATTTGACGGTGCTGTTGTTCAATCGGGGAACGCTCTCTGTTGAGGAGAAAAGAAAAACTTTGTTGCGGTTACGGATTATCCATTGTTTAAATGTCCCGGTAGTCAAAAAGGCTGTTGAGAAATGCTAGGAGCTAAATGGGTGCTAACCGTGTCATTCAAATATATTGAATGTCGCAATGTTGGCAAAGAGAGGAAGTGACGTAAGATTTGCGCATGCGGGGTACCGTGCAACTGGTCCGTCGGGTTATTGTCTCCCCAGGAACATTTCCGTTGTCTTTTTTCCTATTTCCGTTGTGCTTTGTGTGCTTTTGCAGCGCTTTTCTTTTTGCAGCGTTTTTCTTTTTGCAGTGCAGCGTCTTTCTTTTTGTAGCATTTTTCTTTTTGAAGTGCAGTGTTTTTCTTGAAGTTGCAGTGCAGCGTCTTTCTTTTTGCAGCGTTTTCCTTTTTGCAGCATTTTTCTTTTTGCAAGTGTTTTCTGAAGTTGCAGTCCGTTTGGCCTCTCAGGGCCACCGTAGAAAACAGATTTTTGAACTTCATTTTTTTAAACATGTATTTTTCCATCTTGGTTTGAAGAAATGTTTTGTGCACTTACACTGGCTGACCAGTAGGTGGCAGGTATGGCGCGACACATCAAATCAAATCAAATCACTTTTTTATTGTCACATCACATGTGCAGGCACACTGGCACAGCACATGCGAGTGAAATTCTTGTGTGCGAGCCCCACAAGCAACAGAGATGTGCAAACACAACAACACAAACGAGCAAAATACAAGAATGGCCGACCTGAAACTAATAAATATATGTACAATATATAATAGTGTATGCATTTCTGGATGTGTATACTAAATATTTTCGTGTGTGTGTGTGTGTGTGTGTGTGTGTGTGTGTGTGTGTGTGTGTGTGTGTGTGTGTGTGTGTGTGTGTATACACATTTTTACAAATTAAATAGTAAAAAAAAACAAAACAAAACAATAATAATAATAATAATAAAATATATAAATTATACAGAGTTGAATATGTGCAAAACAAGTGGCATTTATATACAGTGTGGAGTGCATAATGTTGAAGTTCCAGTAGTGAAGCTGAGGTGTCTATGACGTGTTCAGCAGTCTGATGGCCTGATGGAAGAAGCTGTCTCTCAGTCTGCTGGTACGGGACCGGATGCTGCAGAACCTCCTTCCTGATGGAAGCAGTCTGAACAGTTTATGGCTGGGGTGACTGGAGT
The DNA here is from genome assembly GCF_900408965.1 of Simochromis diagramma. Lineage (NCBI taxonomy): Eukaryota > Metazoa > Chordata > Actinopteri > Cichliformes > Cichlidae > Simochromis > Simochromis diagramma. Next base: position 95,154 of record NW_024387179.1, on the reverse strand, counting down.
CCTTGATGATCCTCCCCGCTTTCCTCAGGCAGCGCTTCCTGTAGATGTCTTGGAGGGAGGGAAGCTCACCTCCAATTATCCGTTCAGAGCACCGCATCAGAGTCCAATGTAGAGGTTTATGTGCAAGTACAACATCAACACTGACACGAATACAAGCAAACAGCCTTTGAATAGCTGTAACTGTGTGTGTGTGTGTGTGTGTGTGTGTGTGTGTGTGTGTGTGTGTGTGTGTGTGTGTGTGTGTGTGTGCGTGTGTGTGTGTGTGTGTGTGTGTGTCAGGCCGGTGCTGCTGCAGTGAGTCTCTGACTGCTGTAATCTGAATGCGGCGTATCAGCGAAGCTTCCACAGCGTCAGAGACAAACTGAGAGGAAACCTGAGAACAGACAGTTTGACTTCAGGTGATCAGTAACTGACTCTGAGTCAGAGCGTGTCAGCAGCGTCACGCTAACCTTTACACACGTGTGTGCGTGTTTTCAGGGAGAACTACATCTTTGGGAAGTTTGACTCTTTCTGCCGCCGTCTGGAGAAGATGGCCGACATGGCGTCCACACTGGAGAGCCTGGCTGCTCTGCAGAGCATGAAGGTGGATGATTGTCAGAAACAAGTGACTCCATCAGATATTCATCAATGCACAATAATAATCATAATAAGACATTTATAATATAAAAATGGTGGAATTAAAGTCGATGCAAAGCTCCAGTGATGAATGGACATTTGTAATGATTTTGTATAAATGTATTTCCTCCTTTTATTATTTATTAATCGTGTCAAAAGTCTATTTTCCAGAAATGAGACGGATTCAAACTGAGCTCAGGTGTGTTTCAGGTGGAGGGCGTGGAGAAGATCTGTGTTCGCTACCAGACCATCGTCTCCACAACTGAGTCCAAGACCTGTGACGTCCTGGATCAGCGCAAACTGGAGGAGATTTCAAGGGGAAACAATAGAATCAGATAAACAGAATAACATACGAGACAAAATAGAAAAATACTATATCTGTCATTTAGCCTGTATGACAATAATCATTTAATTATACTTTGAATCTCAGTGTTTACGTGAATCCTAGTTCGGTCTTCACAGTATTGGCCAACAGTAACAATGATTGATTGGATCATTACTCACATTTCTTTTTTAAAATCAGCTGAGAAAAGATCTCATTTCAGTTTTTCATCAGAGGTGAAGGTCACCGCCTGCCAGACAGTCACAGGACTTACAAAGATACAGAAGACTTGATTTTCAGTCTCATGTGCATCCCTGTGCTCTGCTGCCAAAACTGAATCTGGATTTATTTGTAAATTCTGAAATGATTCTGATCATTCTGCACTTTTATTATTATGGTCTGTGTGTCAGATTGGGCCTGAATATTATTCCAGATATGCTTCCTGACAGAAATCTGCTTCTGTTCTTAATCCTGTGTTTGTGGAGCAGCTTTGTGCTTTCAGTGTCTGTAAAAGTGTGTTAAGAAAACCAAAAAGGCTCCACAGTGTGTTTGTGCTTTGGTGTTTTAATGGTTTCTTCTTCTTTGTAATAATAGAAAAGCTGGTGCTCAGAGGAAGAGGGCGGCTTTACTTGGTGTCAGTGACAGAAATGAAAAGAAGCTGAAATGAGTGAGAAGGACGATGAAGGAAACATCTGTGCTGTGTCTGCTCTGTAAGGAGAATCTCTGTGTTTCTTTGACTTCTTGCACTTTGACTGTCGGCTCTCCTGATAACTAATGATGGAGGAGAAGACATGAAAACAAAACAGCTGAATAGAAACTACTGACTCTGCAGGACCCGTTGTCCTCAGTCACCATGTTGACCTCAAAAGGTCTCAGTCACAAATGTGGTGTTACAGATGTCACCAATTACAAGCCAAATGTTGTGTATTACAAATGTGTTATTATCATGTAATTGTAAGTTTGTATGCTGTCTTATCATCACATCCTAAAATAAGAGCTCTTTAACACCTCAGCAGAGATCAGGTGCTGTTGTTCTTTTGAACACTTCACCTTTTAAAACACTGAAAATGATAAGAAATGAGAGGCAGAGTGAAGAGAAGGGGCTCGACACACATCCTTGGGGAGCCTGTGTTCAGTGTTCTTGTGCTGGAGGTGTTGCTGCCGACCTGTCTGCTGTCTTCCTCTCAGGACATCCAGCAGCCAGTTACACAGCGAGGTGCTGATGCCCAGCAGATCCAGTTTGTGAATGAGTTGCTGGGGAAAGATGGTGTTGAACGCTGAAGTCTGTGAACATCATTCTAACGTATGAGTGTCCAGATGTGTGAGGGCTGAATAAGAGGGCAGTTGAAATCGCATCATCGGTCGAGCGGTTTGAGCGGTATGTGACTGACATGGATCCAGGTTGGAGGGAAGTTTTGATTTGATGCATGACTAACTGTTCAAAGCTCTTCATAATGATGGAGGTGAGTGGGACCGGACAGTCGTCCTTCATGCAGGAGGGACACGACTACTTCAGCACAGGAATGATGGTGGAGAGTTTGAGGCTGGTGAGAACAACAGCCTGACTCAGTGAAGGATTAAAGATGTCTGTGAAGTATGATTGGACTACAAATGTTCCAACCAACGTTCATCAGTCCTATAAATGAGAGGGTGATATTCACACAGGTCACTTTTTGATGGGCGGAGCAATGTAATCACGCACTGACTGATTTTACACGTTTGGTTTTTAAATGCTTTTCTTGTTTGTTTCACTACTAATATAGCTACTTTTGGATTCTTTCTGTATTTATTTATGTGAGATGTTCTTTTTTTATTTTGTGTTTGTTATTTGGTCGAGTGTGTGAGACAGATAAAGACTGGAACGGCCTGTAAACACAGTTATAGTGGAAAGAAGAAGCCAGTTTCTCGGTTTCCCTCCCACTGTGGTGTTTTTGTTCTAAATTTGAATCAAATGTTTTGGGTTTTTCTGAACACAGACTGCTGCCTGTGCACTTGTGCCTTAATTAAAAAACAAATATTTGATGGAAGTTGAGTCTCTGAAGGCACACAGGTGTTTGTGCCAAGCAGGAGCTCTCTTTAAAGCACTTGTTGGTAAAAATGAATCCATTCAGTGTGACTGGACCTTCATGTTCTCTACCTGATCTCCCCTGATGGCTTTTTTTACCCATGTTACACTACAGTGCTATTGATCCGTATCATCCCCTCCCTGCTCAGCATGACCTCCATGACTGTTGGTAATAAAATGTGCACACAGGAGCATCATCATCATCACAGTGGAGCTTCATCACAGCTTAATCTGTAGGAGTTGTGCGGGACTGTGGGTGTTCAGAGGATGTGAAATGGCACTGCCTCTATAATCTGAGCTTGTCTTGGACTAGAAGAGCTAATCTGCCTATGGGGCCTCTTAAAGCAACACAACAGTCTATTCATCCAAGGCTGCTACTAAACCAGATGCGCAGATGTGGCCATACATCATTCTCCACATGTGATCCTCTCGGGCGCCTGCTTTAGGCACTTGTAGCATCAAATTAATCCCCCCCCCCCTTTATGTGGTGTAAAGGCAAATAAGGGCACAAGAGAATGAGTGTAAACTATCAAAGGTGGACAGGAGGGCAAATGATGATGAATATCCACCGCGTCACCGCTTGGGAATCTAGTCAGTCCGGTCCGAACAAGTCTTCGGCTTTCCAGTTCTCCTTTCTTCTGTTGTGTGTGTGCGCGTGTGTGCGTGCAGTTGTGTACCAGAGAGAGAGAGAGAGAGAGAGACCTGCTCCACAAGAAGGAGGGAGAGAGGTGCGAGAGAAAGAGGAAGGCTGCGTGTAGTTACATGCAAACTGCATCTGCATCTCTCTGAGACTGAGCTCAGTACTGCTGCTGTTAGAACACATGTTTTCAGAGCCGTTGCAGGGGGGACATGAACTTAAAAACAACAACATGCTGGGACACTGCCAGCATCATGGACGGGTTTTTAAATCCCACACAGTTGCAAAGCAGAAGATGAAGCATCGCCAGATATGTTTCCAAACCAACTTCCTTCCAAGCCAAAGAAGAAAATATGATGTCCAAATCACGGACAAGCAGCATCAACAGCCGTTTATGTTTTTAAACCGATTCTGCACAGAGAAGCATTTTTTGAAAACTGTATTGATTAGGGCTGTTCGATATAACGATATGTATCGGATGATGATATAAAAACATCTATCGTTTCATTTTACGCCATCGTTTGTTTCGTGGTGTCGCAAAATAAACTGTTTACAGCAATATTTTTCATGTTTTGATGGTCACTGTAGCGGCTATATTCTTTTTTTTTTCCTTTTTTTTTTCCTTTTTTTTTGTGTCCCGTTTGGATCTTTACCATCAGAATTGTTGTCTTAAGGCCAAGAAAGATGCCAAGCGGATTTATTTTACCAAGTGGATCATCATGGCCTTGCCATATTGGTCCATTTGATTGACCTTTATTATAATTATGAATTTATTTTATTTTCAGTTGCTACAAACATGACATGACTGGGGGATAGGACAGGGAGAAAGAATGAAAGAAAGAGAGGGAGAGAAAGAAAACCAAAGTGGAGAAGAGACGGTGAGAAGGGGGGGAAGAAAGAAAAAAACAAACAAACAAACAAACAAACAAAAAAAAAAAACACCTGGGTCACCTGTATGGAGAAAAAAAACAGAAGAGAAAGCAAACAACAAAGAGCAACATAATAAAAAAAACAGCACCATCACAATAAACTAGCTAGCAGTAGATATCAGTCGATACTAAATAATAAACGATATTGTGCAGCACGCAAGACAGACAGCGCACAATGTGCTTTGAGGCAGCAGCCAAGAAAGCTGTAGTCTGCGTCTGTGAATACCCGTGTGTACACCTGTGTGCATACCTGTGTGGATCAGCATGCTTGCATTCCAAAGGTTTCTCCATGTAACGATCTGCTAGAGGGTGTGGGGGGGCCACAGCCCCGTCCTCCAGGGCATGAAGCAGGTATGGAGGAGATCAAAACTCCAGACATCCAGAGGCCCCCAGAACACAAGAGACCAAGGAAGACCAACAGAGGGGCAGCTGCGCCACTGTCCCAGTAAGAGCTGAGGAGAGTCCCAGGTGAGGGCTCACTCAGCCAGAAGCCAGGGGGAGTTGCAGTGACGCGCCCGTGAGCTCCGCCGGCAGCCAGCTGTGCCTGAGTGACCGAGCCAATTTCTCATTTAATAGAAGAAATGTAATATTCATTTCTTAAAGTTCTCTCTTTCTCTTATATTTAATATAAGCACACTACGGACGGACAAGCGCCTGTTTTTATGCGTTGTCGTTAGCAACAACGACAGTAAAAACATCGCGTGTCCGCTTGTTTACTTTCCACATAAACCTTTCACAGTAAAGCTCAAGATCCTGTTGAGACTTTTCAAAATAAACTGAATCACATGAAAGATGCAGAGTGTTTATGGATGAGAAGCAAAAAATAAAGCTTAGACTCAAACGTAAGAGCAGGCTTTTCCCCGCAGCACGCCGTGGAATAAATACTCACAAAGAAAACGGCGGCTGTTACAACTTATGTCTAAAAATGTATCGTTTCAATTAAAACACTCGACTCCAGGTACACGACGCCCAGCTGGAAACACTTCACGCAAGTCGAGCTGCCCGAGATTCACAGAATTTACAGAAAATGTTAAATTTTTGCAGGAGCAATTCTGGGATCAGAGCTTTGGGGGGCTGAGCACCCAGAGAGCTGCCCAGCCAGCCAAGATACACTTTACTCGTCACAATGAGACTTCTTCCCCGTCTCTGTCGGTCCCTGCATCCTCCCTGTCCTCATCGTCTGTTGTCTTCGTCTCCTTTATCAGTCATCATAATTTTACCATCTCTGTGCAAGTCTGCAAATTTCTTTATTAAATCAAAAGATTCTTAAATTCATCAAGTCTCTCTGTGCCTGGGTCCTCGTCACAAAACATGACATCACTGTTTTGTACATTTTAACAATTGAATCCCACATTTGTGAAAGAAAAGCAAAACACTTTTTTGAAAAGTCTGTAACAAAACCATCAAATCTGATCAAGGTTATTTAAATGCTGCAAAAGAAGAATGGATTGGAATAAAAAAAATACATATTCTAACCTTAATTACTGGAGGAGAATAATGAATGATGCTCATAGTGAGTAAGAAGTAAACTGAGTGCATTTTTTGGACAGAGATTCACTTTTAATGTGTTTGTATAATATAATACAGATACATAAAAACACTCTCGAAACAGAATAAATTATTACAAATAAATTATTACAAAATATTAAAAAAAGAATATAAAAATGGAGGCAACTTTGCCTGTGGTAGAATGTATACGATGCATGAAAACATCTTTACTGCAGATACTAATTTTGTGTTGTTAGATTTATGAGTTTCATGCTTTCATAGTGGTCCTTAGGAGAGCTTGACATTTTTATCAGGTGGTCCACACTGTAAAAAGTGTGAGAAACACTGATAAGTGTATGTGTGCTTCTGGAAAACATTTAAAGCTGCAGTACAGAATCTTTGAAACAAGCTTAAAACATTTGTAGAATAGAAACAGAGCATCTGCTTCTCTTTACAGCTCCTCACTCCACCAGGGCTGTTTGGCTCTTTCTGATAGTGCACAAATGTGATGCACGTACTGCGGCAGTTATACAGACAACTGGGCGGTCCAAAAGTTGGCCGACCTATTACTGACTGAGGTTTTAGTAGAGTTGTGGCTGAACCACATAAAAATATATCATTAATTTTAATCTGCCCGATCAATGATAATGTTATGTTGGAATGTTGTTAAAGAGGCTCAAAATGTTTCAACCCAGTTTGTTTTGCAGATTCTATTTAGCAGCTTTAATATAGGGAGGACACAACTTCCAGATTGTGTGAGTGAAATCAGGTTTTTGCTGTGGTTTATCTGCTGGTTTCCTCTTTCTGGCGCAAAGTGGGAAACAAACAAAAGAGACGGAACTTGTGATCAGCTGATCATTGATCAGTTTCATGATTGAAGTAGCAGCAGGAGAGGGAGGGGGAGAGGAGGCGTGGCAGTCGCTCCATATATCGGTTGTTAAGCTTAACGTGGGAATGCGTTACAAACATTGAGAGAGAAACTTACAAACTTGCTTTACTTCTCTAGGACAGCTTTCACTGAGAAGAAAGGCCGATTTGGAAACATGTAGCGAGGCACTAAATGCTCCACCAGACAACCGAGAGGTCTCTTGTTGTCACATGCAAGAAAGCATGCTCTGAGAATATCCAGGTAGATCACTGTGGCGATATGTTGGTTATATTACTTTAAAGTGCAACTGGCTAATTCTTATTTAGCCAACTCAAAAGTAAAAATGATGCAACGACCTTGAAATAACACATTTATCTCACTGAAACATGTCATTTAATAAAAACTTTACTGAAATTAAATAAATATACTGAATATAATAGGCTCAGATTTAATGGAATATAATTATCCTTTTGTGTTGCTGTTAAAGAAAGGGATAATGTGTGATTACTGTTTTTAAACTATGGGCTACAAACTAAATCCTTTTATTATTTCTGTCCTCGGTTTTACTCATTAATTCATTAGCATGAAGCCCCCTAAAAAACAACGTAAAGGTCATGAAAAATGTAAACAATTTGGCATTTTGATGACATCATCCACATTAAAAAGTATAGATCATATCAGCCCTGTATTTACTTGTATCGGAGACATAAAACATCTTTCCGTATCGCACAGCACTACAGAAAGCTCTTTTCTAGGGTTGTATTAAACATCTGTAACTACCGTAACTCCTGATCCATTTCCTCAATTAAAAGAAGTCCAGATTCCTGAGAGCAGCAACTCTGCACTTTTCATTAATATTTGCATCATTACGGTAATCCCAGGTACATTGTTGCAGCAGCCCCGTGAAGGCAAAGGTTGAGAGAATAGTGAGTGAGCGTGATGGAACAATGTTATCACACGTTTGGCTTCTTTTTACCATGTTTGTTTGTTTTGTTCTTTCATGTGTTATTTACCAAGATTTGGATGGTGTTCTGCCTCGAGTTACCATAATGTCCCGAACATCACAAAAAAAGCAGAGTTGCTGCTTTCAAGAACTGCTGGAATTTTTCATTTGCCCCAATGGTTCAAGACTCAAGTTAGGCTAAAAACACTGGGACCAGTTTAAATGGGTTCATGTGTGTCAGCTGCATCGTCACTGCTGCTCTTATGTTATGTGTTTTTGTTGAAAACTAGGTGCTGTTTGGGCTTCATGATGTCAAACTTTTCATTCACTTGTTTGCTCCTAAATACGTTTCTATTGCAGGTCTTTTCCAGTTGAAAATGTGAGTGAGCACTACACAAATTACTGACACTGAAATACACTGAAAAGAAAAACAACAAAACTAAATCCAAACAAAAACAACTAACTAAACGAAGTAGTTTACACACGTTATAGAATATATATACTGGGCATACAAGCCTGGCCTAAGCTTTCTGTCAGGAAGACTGCAGCAGTCCAGGAGTTGGGTTAACTGTCTTTAAGTCCCACAGAAGAAATGTTTACATCAAAGTGCTTGCCAGGCTTAATCCAAATTAGGTACAGCCATACTTGAACTTATCATTGTATAGTATGTGGGACTATGAGCAATGGTTTTCTGGAAACAGAAACAGGCAATTTTATCATTAGTAGAGTCACAAATAACTAGAAAAACAATTGAAAACATAATGTACTCAACACAGCAATATCTCACAATATCCACAAGGGGTCACTATAGATCATATATTGCCTAAATAGCACGTCATACAAACTGCCAATCATAAGGCACGGACATGGCAAGCTAGCCACAGTTAAACTAAACAATAGAAAAGTCCTTTATTTGTAATACCGCTGGATGTAATGACTGCGGGAGATTACAGCCACTGCTATTAACTTAGTGCCAAATAATCCTACCAACATGGTATCAAAGAACTGAGGCATAACTTTAACATGCACAAACAATTATAACAGCTTCATGCGAGTCATCCTGCCAAAAGGACTAACACTCACAGGTTCATAAACACACAACTTAATCACACGAAACAACTGCGATGCTCTGCAGTGGCACCTTTAGTCACTCCCACTCTGCGTGCTGAGCACATGCCCACTGATACGCTTATTTCCTTTGAGTGTGCTTGATTTCTGCCTCGAGACATTCTGAGGCCGAGTCAGAGCAGGAAACTTGAGCACACGTGGTCTCATTAAATCAGACAGCTGGAGTCATTTAAAAAGGATCTTTTAAGCAGTGCTGTCCCTCAGCTTCATAGTAGATCCATCTATGGGATCAGTTTGAAAATCCTAGCTGTCTTCTTTCTAGTTATCCATCCAGCATCGGGAGCTTTCAGACTTCCAGGTATGACAACAAGCCTATTGCTGGTTTGCCCACTCTGACTGTGTCAGTATTTGCTCCACATACCAACTGCTCTGACCCTAAAGTAAGCCAGAATCCCACACAGCCACATGTAGGCACATTCTAACCACAAAGAATAACTGGGGATTCTTCATCCTGTAAACGTCCTGAACAACTGGTTTTGGTGGTTTGATGGGAACAGATCCTCACCTGATCAGGAATACCAACGATCACCCCACCACTCATGTCTTGTTGGGAAATGTTTGCAGTCCTCAAGCTGTGAAAGTCATCAGGTGCAGCAGTCATGAATACCATGTAAACATCCCTGTTGGTAGGACAAACAAGTAACAGTGGGATTCATTCGAGAAAACAGAACTTGTTTGATTCCCTGTCTGACAAAAAGAAATTAATGCAACGTAAAAATTAGATTTAAAAAATCAGCAGCATCATATGTAACCAGGTCCTAAATTACATATTGTTATAATTACACAAAATTTGTTCTAAAGCCCAAACTGCTCCTGGTATATCTGACTTTTAGCACCTCCAAGCCTGTAGTCATCTTGGTTATTAGTTAGGCCCCTCCCCCGTGTGTCGCTATGTGTATAGGCACTGTTAATGCTAGCATGAACAGATCATTCTTGCTGGCTGTTGTAGTGGCTTGAGCTAACTCTCATCCCAACTGTTTATATTTGGTTACAGGAGCTGGAGTGGGCATTAATGCTCCACAATTTACAAGCTGGGACCTGCCGCTAATCCATGGTTAAAGCCTTTACCCACATCAACACTGCAGGCAGAGGCTAACATCTGCAATACTATTAATAATTACACATAACTGTAGCAACAACAAAGAGAGGCTCGAACAAGAAAGGCTTGAAACCCTTAGAAAAGACTGATCAGAGTTGGTTCAATGAACTCTGATCATGTTCATTCGGAGTTAAGCTCGTGTGTGTTTAGAGACAGAAAGCCATCATGTTACCAGGATTCTCCAGAGAAACACAGAAATAAAGAGCAGAGCCTCCATCTTCATTTAGTGGACAGAGGAATATGATCACAAATCAGTGTGGGCCAAAATGTGTATCTTAAAAACTAGGAGGGGATAAAGTTATACCAACATACTGTAATATTTTTATAATATACACTAGCAAACTTTCATGCTGTGTGTGATATTAAAATATTGTATTGTGTGATATCACATTCTATTGTGATACAGCATTTTAATCTGACCTTTGATTTCTAAATGCTTCATTAAACTGTCAAATATACAAATATAGACAACTGTGGGATTTGTCTAAAGTATTTGCATATGCCATAGAAATGTTAGCACTCACAGTTTACTGGGCAAGGTTTATGCAACGTTTCAACAAGACCAGTCCACTTGTGACAAACGCGATCATACGAGCATTATAGTACGATGCAGTCTCTGCATGATATGACTATCTATTCAGCTGTAACCTGACAGGGACAAAGTCTAGGAGACAGAAACTGAAGATAGACACCATTTACTGATGGACCTGTTATATTAGGTGACAATTCCACGTGAAAGTCAAAAGAAATGAATACATACAGGGCAAGTCTTTATGAGGCAAACATGATGTGCATCTCACACGAAAGCGATTTAGGTGATTTTCTGTGAGAAATGTGTAAAAAGATCCGTACTCTGAATTTCAGATACTATTGATCTGTTTGTTGTGTGTCTGAGGGTTTACGCAGGGACGTTGTGTGTAAGCACTGATTGCTACAGTAGCATCCAATCAATGCTTACAGTGCAAAGAAACTGGCCTACAGTCTGACAGCTGCATTAATGTCTACACAATCTAAGAGTTTGAAAGATGGACACACGTGAGATGATCATAAATCCACAACAGAATCCTTTCTGTCCTGACATACTGATGAGAAAATAACTGAAGCACTCGTGTCAAGAACAACAACAAAAAGGGAAACATGCCTAACTTGGATTTCAGTGATCGTGAAAACAAACATATGCAAATGAATTTCCTCTGTGCGCTTTGCCTGATTCAGAAAATCACTATCAATCAAGTTGAGTGTGAGTCAGTGAGTATGTTGTGTTCACATAGACTCTTACCTCAGGGGCTAACTTACCAGATGAAATGAACCTTTATGGAACGGAAACCCAGAATTTGTTTCAAGTCACATTTTAGCTTAACCTGCATGGTGGAAAGTGCCTGTACCAGAGACATGATTGTTGCTGCTTCGGTTAAGAATATCTAGTATATGTCAATAATGTAACAAAAAAGAAGAAGAAAATCTGTGGCGGTGTAAAAGTCCCACTAAATGCGTCTCTCGGTGTACATCTAAACTATATAACGATTAACCGCCAACTGTGAGTTCAATTTAAATTTTCCTTTACAAATGTGTGTTTGTTTAGGAAGGAAAGAAATGTGTGCGCACAGTGTTCGGCAATATAGACTCAAAGGCAGCACCAAGACTGGCACGAGACTATTTCCACTGCACTGAGGGTGGGAACTCCAGGCCTCGGGGCCGCTGTCCTGCAGGGTTTAGATGTGTCCTTGATCCAACACAGCTAATTTAAATGGCTCATTTTGAACGTTGACATATACATCGAGGAATGGACCAGCCACTGCACTGATGTTAAACCAGTTCAGAAGTTCATTTATCATCATGAACCACCAATTTATGAGCAGACAAACCAAAGTACACTCCAAGATTCAGTTGCTTGTAGAAGCACGTTTAGCAGCAACAGCTCAAAGTCATTGTTTCCTGTATGACTATCAGTCTCTCACATCATTGGGGAGTCATTTAGGCTCACTCTTCTTTATAATGTTGCTTCACTTCATTGAGGTTTGCACAAATTTGTTTATGCAAAACTCACGACCACACTACTTCTATTAAGCTGAGCTTTAAACTTTCTAAAATATAAAACCTGCAAGACACCGGTGTTGTGCCAAAAAGTGATTGTCTGCCAAAAACTGATTTCTGGTATTTGCCAAAAAGTGATTGCTCGTATTTAAACTGCTATAAGTAACTTGTTGGGCTATAATATGTGAAACATATGTCAAATGCTTCCCTCATGGATGACATAAAGTCATCTTGAGCCACAAACAACATTCGTGTAACAAAGTAGAAGCCGCGATCAGTTTTTGGCAGGGACTTTTATATAACCTTTATTTATGTAGTTAAAAAAATCTCATTAACATTAAACATGTCTTTTGTAAGAGTAAGTTGGCCAAGAGGAAATATTACAATAGTTCAGTAAAAATATTTTAAGTGGGGATAAAGGAGCGGATTGGTTATAATGTAAGTACAATAACACAGAGTTGTAAAGACACTTGAAACACAGATTTCTTTTTAATTCTATATAAAACCTCTTTGTAAACCCTGTTCACCGATGTTAGGGTCCCTGGGTCGTTGACCCAGTGTTTTGTGTTTTTGGTTCTTTGATTTTGTTATTTCATTATATTCTAGCTTTGCTTTATGGGTTTTAGGATTATTCTTAGTTTAGGTTCTCTGGGTGGGGTTTGGTTAGAGTTTTAGTGTTCTGGTTTTCTGTCTGTGTTCCATAGTTGCTGTCTCCCCTATCTGCTGTCTCCCCACGTCCAGTCAGTGGCTGTATCCCAATTCAGGGTCTGCAGCCTTAAGGGCCGCATTTTAAGGCCGATTACGTCAGAGCGACGCGACGAAGGCTGTCCCAATTCGAAGGCTGCTCGAAATGCGGCCCCCAAATGCGTCCTTCATTTCCCTGAATTTTAAGGACGTGGCAGTGTAGACTTCGTGGCCCAACATATCCCAGAATGCATAGCGCGGCGGTGGGTGTGGATAATTTTGCCGAAATAAAACGGCGGATGAGGGGCGCCCGAAGAGTAAACTTTAAGTAAGGACTGAATATTATGTCACTTATTTATGTGCAAATGTTTAATAACGAAGAACATTAAAACATTCCTGTCGGCCACATGTCGGCAAAGTTATGTGACATCAGTGACGTTTGTACTAACTTGGTTTTAAAGCCTTTACTTTCAAATATACGCCGTTCAATAGCTGAGCTTAATCTCACAGAGATTGATCAAAGCTCATGTAGAAACAAACAAACAAATGCACAAAAGATTTTCTCCTTCATTTCTGTCAAACAAAGCTGTAAGACACGTTTCCAGCTGTTAGTATCATGGTTGCTAGGCAACCTGGGCAGCGCAACGGAGGCTAGACCGTCCCATTTCACAAGCCTCGCACTTCCGGCCTTAGCGGTCTTTGAGTACGCGGCCCTTGAGGATGGTTGAGGCTGCGTACTTTAAGGCTGCAGATCCTGAATTGGGATACAGCCAGTGTCTGTGTCTGCCCTGGTCCCACGTCTCTGTTCCCTTTGTTATAGAGCCTGCCTGAGTCTGTGTTATGTTTCCTGTTTTACTTTGAAAGTCCATGTCTGATGTTAATGTGTGTGGTTTTGCTTCCCCTTGTCTCGTTAGGCCTGATTTGCCCCAGCTGTGTTTCCCTCCTGTTACCCATTCCCTGATTGCTCCCTCTGTGTATTTAAGCCCTGTGTTTCTTTGTGTCGGTGTCGTGATCTGCTTTCATTTATGCTGTGTGTTCTGGCTGCCTGCTCATGTAACGTTATTTGGATTTTTGTTACGTTTTGCCACTTTTTGCCATCCAGCAATAAAAGCTGAGTTACTTTCCGCCTCCGAGTGTCTGCACTTTGGGTCCTTCTACTTCCACTCTTGCCTGCACACAGCCTTAAGCTGACAACCGAAGTCTATTTACCAACGTACGTAAAGATATTACACATAAAAAATACACAGAAATCACTTTTTGGCACAACACCGTAACCTCTCCAGAGGTGGTATCAATATTAATATCTCTAAACCCTGTAAATGTTTCTTTTAAAGTCTGACGAAAGGAAGGAGCTGCGAGAAGTGTGCCTCTCAGCCGGTGGCTCGCTCAATAACGTCTGGCTGTGCAGCTGAAACCTTTTTGACCCACCAACAGTCACACAGAGGCCACAAAATCTCACATGCGGGTTTCACTCTTTCAGGCGGAGTCTCTCTAAGAAATTCTAGTTTGAACTTCAGTTCAAATGCTTCATCTTCTGTGAATCGAGTCAAATTAGAAAAAAACTAAATATAAAACAGGTTTAAATGAACAAAAAAGAAACTCATCTGATCATTGTTAACATACACAGTGAGCACTCATGCAGGTTCATCAAGACTTTGCTTTTCTAAAAAAGATCTAAAGATTTGCATGAGGAAAAACTGAATAACACCTTTAAAATGTTCGTTTTTCCCTTTTTTGTTCGATTGTAATGTGATTAATACAAAATATTTTAAAGAAAACATTTTAAATAAAGAAAAACTTGCCTAATTAATCATTTTATCCTGTGATTTCTTTATTTCACAATATTTTTTACTGATTAAACATGTTGTTTGTGTTATTGTTACGGCTGCTTTGATGATTTAGGATTCAGTTTTGCTGCATGTTGTCATTAAATCCTGTTTCGCCTGGTTTGCAAGCAAAATAACAGGAGACAATGTGATTAGGGCTGAGTATCAATTTCAGTTCCTACAACTGCTTCAGTTCCCATTAGTAGTAATACCTACACTTTTTTTGATTTCACTTTTCTAATAGTTTCACAGGCTAATAGTTTTTAAACAGAATAGCACAAACAACATGTATCCCTTTAGAAATAAACTGTGATACTTCTAAAAGCACATATTCACACCCAGCCACACTAGCACTGTATCAACCCCCAATGTTCCTTTAATGCAACTAGCCCTATAATTATCTACTGGTCACAAACACACTGCAACAGTAAGACTTGTTGATTACACATAGATGATTTATCTACTTTAGGAGCATTTGACTTTTTCTTTAGCGCTCCGAAAAGACACAGAGGCTAATAGTTGTAAACAGAGCACCACAAACAACAACAGGTATTCCTTTAGAAATAAACTTTTCTGGTGTTACTTCTAAAAACTACAGATTCTTAACTAGTCACACTCTGCAACAGTTAGACAGAGTGGGTTACAGTTAGGCCCCCAACAGTCAGCAAAAGAAGTCATAAAACAATAAAAGAGGCTCCCTTTATCAAGAGCATCCCAGCACTCACACATCCCAACTGTAGTTCCATAGTTTTTCCACCTTTTTCATTACAAACAGTTTATCTTATCTTATCATGTCAGAGGTCAACTGAAACCATGTCCACCTGAACCTCCAAAGGTTTTACACCTTTTCTTACACCCCACACCTTTATCTCTGCAGGCAGACAATTACACCTCCTACTGACTAACTGTACCTCTATAGTTTCCACCTTTTTTCATTACAAACTGCTCTTTTATCTGTCAATTACACTTTCTACAGACCAACTGAACCTCCATAGGCTTTCCACCTTTCTTCTTTACATCCTACTCTTTTATCTCTACATCTCAGAGCCCAACTGAAACCAAGTCCACCTATATAAAAACACCCTAATCAGAAACCCTGTATTTTTCCTCAGCACTTCACAACTACCGCAAGGTATAGCGTTTTAACTTTTTACTTTTTCGGATCCCAGACACAGCGGTGTGAGGTAGTTAGCACACAGTTTGGACATGTAGAAACATCGTTTGTTTGGAACACAGCAGCAGAGAGGTAGAATTCACATGAGTTTAATTGAATCAAACCTCATTTTACGGATCTAAGTGGCTCCTCATCACTCGCCAATTCACCATTTTATTTAAATATCTGAATTTTCAGAATGATGATCCAAGCGGGACACAGAGGCTGCTAGTTTTAACGCACCAGAATGCAAATATAAATAAAAGCCTGACTATCCTGAGAGCTGCAGCGACACCGTTCTTTCACACGGATGCCTGGATGTGCGTTGGAGCCGTCTTTGCTACCCGCACAGAGCGTTTCTGACCTACGGGCGTTGCTTATACAATAGAGAAAAGCAACAATACAGCGCGTTCCTCTGCTCCAAGACATCCCAGGGCCTTTCACAAGGTAAGCATGTCTGTTATACCCAGAGCATAAATGTCTGTATGTCAGCGCTGATTATTCAAACCCTGTTTAAAATGTGACACATATGTTGTCTGAAAACAAATCCTCTAAATTTGCAAAGTTACTGATTTAAAAATATATTTTCAAATTTTTAGTTGCATGACAAACATATGATAGACTCTTGAGCATATTTATTTATATAGCTACATTCACAATGGTATAACCGTGCTAAATACAAGATGCCCAAGCACCAATGCACTCTAATGCAAACCTCTAAAAAAAATAAATATTCTTCTTAGGAAGACCAGAGAGCAGGGCCTTACAGTAATCAATACGACTGGTAATAAAAGCATGCATCAGCATCTCCGTGTTGGCCCGAGAGAGAATAGGGCGGACTCTGGCTATATTTTTTAGATGATAAAATCCAATTTTGGTTACATGTTTAACATGTGGGATAAAACCAAGCTCAGAGTCAAAAATAACACCCAGGTTTTTCACTTGTAGCGAAGGACATAGTGAAAATGCCTCTAATTTAGACAAGAGTTTCTCTCTCTGAGCCTCAGGACCGGTGCATGGAGGGCTGGGGCCTCTTCTGCCCCCCCAACGGAGACCACGTAGGTAGTCGGAGGCTGTAAGACAGCGGCTCTCTGGAGAAATCTGATATCTCAGGAGGATGACAGGATTCAACCAGAGAAGCTGCTTCATTATAAACGAGGTTCATAACTGAAATCTATGATACACATAAACACCCGTCCATGCACTTAAGTAGTGAGTGAGTATTCACTCCAGTGATGAGCTGTGAGAAAGAAACTGCACACACAGCGATCGGGCGTTATCAGCGACCATAAGATTATTATTGCCAAGCAAGGACCCGCAGCTCGAGCAGGCTGAAGAAATCCTTTAATGCTGATGCAGGCTTCACAGTGTAGAAATGAGAACTCTAAGAAACAAAACAACAGAAGTCATGTATGAAACACAACACAGTTAACATGTGAAGCACTTACAGTTTTTTCTGATGGCTTGAGCACATTTTTTGTAACTATTGGCAATTTTTGCAAAACTCTACACACAAGTAAGAAAACTCTTCACCCAATCAGCAAAACATTGTAGTTTCCTTGTAAAAGCGAATAAGCCTTAACTTAACTGATTAACTCTCCACACCTTTGTAAAAATGGTATTTTTGTGTCCAACAGTTAACACAAGCCATCATCTACTAAGCACACAATGCACCAACTACACACTGATGGTATGAATGAAAAACACATCTGGCTTTTGCTTTCTCTGTGCACAAGGTAGGCCATGTCAGATTGAGCTCATACTTCTGTTATAGATCCATCCAGTGCTACAAGTCTTTGTGCAAAGTGACTGTACTCACCGATTCTCATTTCAAAATGTCCTCATGATGCCTGCTACAGTGTAGCAGCTCGAGTTAGGCTGGACCCGTTGGCCAGCTTCCCTCAGGGTCACTCCACGGTTGATGACATGGTCCACTATTGTAGCTCTGATGTCATCAGCAATTCTATTTCTTACTCTTCTTACCCGTCCTCTCCCCCCTCCTCGTCCTCCTCTTGCTCCTCCTTGTCCTTGTCGTCCTCTTCATCCTACTTCTTCACCTCCACGTCCTCTTCCTCGGCCTCCTCTCACTCTTCCTGCTCCCTCCATTGTACTCCACACACAGAGCTTACCTGTATCATAGTGCTTAGGCTGATTGCAAAGTGAACTAATTATCTAAAAAAGCTTTCACATGTGGCAGTGTGCCAGACAGTTGACAAAATAGTGTAAATAATGGCCATAAATGTGTATAGTTTTGCTAGGAGTGCGTTGATCATTTGGAAATTGAGTGCAAAGCAGTGAGTTGTGTTTACAGTTCTGCAAAAAGAGTGCTGTGCAGTGGATTGTAGCTACAGGTTTGCAAAGTGTGTGTTACAAAATGGCAAACTGAGTGCAAAGCAGTGTTTGTGCTTTTAGTTTTGCACACTCAGTGAGTGGTTTTGCTATAAGTATCAATAGTTTTAGGAATTGTGCTGTAAGAATCACAGTTAGGGTTTAAGCATTCAGAAAAACCTGTAATAAACGCACACGCATGCGTCTTCAGCATTACTGGGTTTCTGCAGCTCCTGGTTTCCTGTTTAATACATTCACACAAGCAATCAAACGCTATGAATCGTTCCACAATGTTTGCAGTCACTTTTCTTATCCCTCCTGACTCAAGAGCATAAAGCGATCTACGTTAGCTCTGGGAATTCTGACGGTCGTTCAGTAAATCTTTGTTTAATCTCTTTATTTGCTTTTTGGAGAAGTGAAGGTACAAAAACCTCGTCAATCAAATTTGCTTCGGTGGACAGAAAACAGCCGTTGTAGACTGTTTGGGGTTACCTTTTATAAGTATTGAATTTTCAAAAGTGAAGTCAGTTCTTCTGACCAGGTTCAGACCAGGATGAACACAAGTATGATACTGGACCCACTAGAGAACTGGTCCCAGCTGTGGGTTCACCTCCTCCTGCTGAACTCATAGGACAGACTCTAATGTAGCATCACGTTCATCGGTCACTCCTGACCTCCTGTGAAGCATGACGAATGTGTAATTAATGACTTCATTATTTGGGGCATTATTGCTCTAAAAATCATATTAATAGTATTATTATTATTGTGCTTTAGGCTGCACTGATAACGCAGAGGTCTCTTCTTCCTCTGGGCTGTTTAAAGGGCCAGTTTGTCCAAAGCTGTGTATATACCAGCTGCTGTCAGGCTTCAGATGTCTGCATTAGTCCACAGTCCACTGTTTGTAAGCCATTGCTTTACTGCAAAAGTTCCCATCTACTGTAAAGAAATGGAGATAAGCAGGCACATAATATGAAAAGGCATGCTGGAGCTGACTTTGTCTTTTCTGATCCATCGGTTTGTGTGGCTCTTTCCACAGGAGGGACCTAACCCACACTTTATTTACTTATATGATAAGTTTAGTGGAGTGTAGTGCAAAATACACAGTGTTTACTTTTAATTTAACAACATGAAGCTGCATCAAGTTTCCATGGTGACTGCTCAAGAAATTCTGCATTCATAAATAAACATCAGACTGTCAAAAGAGCTCATCTGTGCGAGACCACCGAGCTGAGAGCATTTTCAGGTCCAGATCCCCCGTACGCCATCGTTGGAGAGCAGTTGACGTTTTTCTTCCTGACTTTGATTTGAACACGTTTAAATGGAAAAGAGTCAAGGAATCTATAAGCCTATCAGGGTATGTGACGCTTTTGCTTTTACTGCATTTCAGTAATTTGAAGAATTTGATGTCGTTTTAAGTAACAATGACTAAATTGCTATTTCTTTGACAGGTGTTGTTCAACACACCGATTTATGAACGTGCTCTAAAGATCTGCTGGCATCTTCCGGGCTACAGGACTCAGGTTAGACCCAGATTCATGCAAACCAAAGCTGACAGAAAATATCAGGTCATTTCTGAGGACCTGAGAGTGGTGGTGATTAAATGTCTCCTTTACTTTTAGGTTGCGATAATGACGGAGTTTCTCAGACTTCAGCAGGAAGATCTAATTCCACCGAACCTCACTGCTGAAGATCTGAGAGATCTTTTGGTGGAGAAGAGCAGGGAGACGCTCAGAGAGCAGTGAGTTACTGTCACGCCTGAAAGTCTGTTTGTGATGACGTGTAAGTGCTGAGAGAAAACCTCTGCTTTGCTTTCTTTTGAAGGCTGTGGGAGTTTGAGTTAGAGGATTTTGACGAAGAGGAAGCCAAACCTCTTCTAAGGCTGGTAAGACGAGAAAACCCACAAGACTTTTTTTTCATTACGTGCACATAACCTTTACACATAAGCGCACTGTAAATGTGTTTTCTGTTTCAGGTGTGGGCGGTGAACGTCAGCAATAAAATGAGGGACGTTGAATTTGAAGCCAGGTTGCTTCTTCAGTTCCCAGAGGCCGTACCTCCTAAATTTCAGTGAGTCACATGTAACATACAGTTATTAACCCTGTAAGACCCAACCCATCAAAAAACAGCCAGAAAATTCAGATTCTTTGGAACTGAGATGTTTATTAACCCTTTAAACAAAAGCCACACATGAGTTCTTTGCTATGTCATGTTGTGTATGATTTACTTTTATTGTGTATTTATTTTTTGTATCACATTTGATACACTGGGTGTTTTTGGCAACTTTTTGTTAACGACAATGTTAACTTTAGACTAAAAAAGAGTTTTGTCCACAACATTTAGAAATTATAGCAAGTATTGATCATGTTGATGAGATGGAGGTCTCAGAAACTCATGTATGATACAAAGGTGGTTACAGGGTTAACAGTCCAGCTACAGTGTTTCAATATTTAAATGATGCTTTGAATATGTTTAACAGATAACTCTTATCATGTTTTTCTACAGAGCACCTAAACTCCTCAGCGCGGTGAAGGATTACGTTGAAATCCTGAAAAAGAAGCAGCAGGAACAGCCTAACAGCAAACTGCTCACCGCGCAGGAGGTAGTGGTCGAGGTAGTTCCCCGCGTTCTCCAGGGCTTCTGGGAGCTTCCTCCTCGTCCCCTCCTAAACATGGCCTCCCAGAGTCTAAGTATCCTCTCCACCAGTGTCACCAAGGCCACTTTAGATCGTGTCTCCAAGAGCCTCACGGCGATGGAAACACAGGCCGTCTTCACCCGCTCTATCCGAGACGATCTGGTCGACAGCATCCTGACGGAGATTAGACAGAAATTTCCTGAAGAAATTCTGTCTATCCAAGTTGCAAACTTTGCACCCCTGTTGCTGAAGACCATTGCTGATGTAGCAAGGATCCGGATATGTGAAATCTTTGAGCCCCCTTCAAGTCCTGATGTGAAGAGCACAAATGGTGAGCGCTCCTCTGACGGCCTTTCAGTGGCAAATGTTCCACCAGCCGAAGAAGCTCTGTCAGAAAGTGTTGCAGAGCCCGACGTTCCCTGTGAGGAACTTCTTTCTGAAAGGGCATCCAGTCTGAGTACTCAAGACCTTACGATCAAAGGAGCTCTTTCAGAAAGTGTTGCAGAGCCCGACGCTCCCTGTGAGGAACTTCTTTCTGAAAGGGCATCCAGTCTGAGTACTCAAGACCTTACGATCGAAGGAGCTCTGTCAGAAAGTGTTGCAGAGCCCGACGCTCCCTGTGAGGAACTTCTTTCTGAAAGGGCATCCAGTCTGAGTACTCGAGACCTTACGATCGAAGGAGCTCTGTCAGAAAGTGTTGCAGAGGTCGACGCTCCCTGTGAGGAACCCTATGGCGAGTCCAAATCCTGTGTTGAAGGTGAAGATCAAAAGATCAAAGGATCTTGTTCGGAAATTGGGCCGGTTCCTGATGTTCCCTTTGAGGAACCTTTTCCAGAACCTGAAGCCAGCATGAAGTCCGAAGACCGTCAGAGCAAGAAGAAGAAAAAGGGCTTCTTCAAAAGACTGAGAAGTCTGTTCTGCTGCTGTTGCAGACCAAAAGTCACCGACTGACATGAAGCTGTGACCCAGTGTTGGTGTTGCAGTAACTCTAAATATGTAAATATGTTCCTTAATGATTGTTCTTCATGTTTTTGGGGGTTTCTTTAGTTTTCAGTGGGCTGGGTGTTTTTTCTCCTCCGTGTTCTTTACTTGATTCTTGTTCATAGTTCCTGATTTGTTTTCCTAGTTCTTGTTTCTTAGTTTGTAGTTTCTTGAGTCCACCTGAGTTTCCAGCAATAAAAGCTGCCGATTCAAGTTTCATTCCACGTAAGAGTCCTGTGTTTGGGTCCTACTACCTGCCTGTCACAGCACACCATGACAGAAACTTTATAAACTCATTCATATTACTACACGAGTCTCCAGCTATGTTAAAGATTTTTTTTTCTTTCAAACATTTGTAAGAATCTCTTATGGTTCTCAAAATACTTCCACAAGTCCAGTAAGTGTAGTGCAGTAACATATTGATGGTATTATTTTTAATAATTATTTATTATTTTTAATGCACTTTGAACTGAAACTGGTATATAAAATGTACTTCCTGTAGAAAATGCAGTGTGAATGCTAATAGCTGAATAGCTTGAGTTGAATTTTTATAATTGCTGAAATCTTTGGTGAAAAACATGTTACAGTTTTTGCCCGTTGCTTGAACACATTTTGCAAAACGTCGCTCATTGTGCCAAAACTCTAAACACAAGTAAACATGACACATCAAAATATACCATTCACATCTGTGCCAAACTGAAACTCTGCTGTCAAAACCTAACATTCCTCTGTCAAGATGTAACTCTGTTGACAAAATGACACATACTTGCATCACATGCAGATCAGATCAGGGGGACACACTAGTCTACTTCATATAAAACACTGCAGTCTTTCATTGTCATTGTTTATTCTGAAGGCACATTTTCAGGAGACACA
Source organism: Simochromis diagramma (assembly GCF_900408965.1). Classification (NCBI taxonomy): domain Eukaryota; kingdom Metazoa; phylum Chordata; class Actinopteri; order Cichliformes; family Cichlidae; genus Simochromis; species Simochromis diagramma. The sequence goes on along the minus strand of NW_024387179.1, from coordinate 72,546 downwards.
AACAACCAAAAAAAGCAAATAGGCCTACTCAATATTGTCCACTGCAGCACCATCAATTCAGATAAAGCAAAACACAAACATAATACAGTAATAGAAAAAACACTATACTGTACACACAAAAAATCATGACAATTGTGCATACGTGGGCTCATGGATCCCGCCGTCTGTTGGGGTCTGGCCACAGGACCTCATCGACATCGCAAGCAGTGTCTTCTCCCGCTGGGCACCGCGGAAAATATCCTCTTGCATGTCGAAACCATCCATGGATTGCTGTCACCTGGATGTAAATAGAAATATATGTGGTGGCCCCTAGAGACAAAACACGTACAAACTCCAAAGCACATTTCTAGCTTGAACTGAACTTCCAAAACAGAGCTACCTAGAACAGCGGTCCCCAACCCCCGGGCCTCGGACTGGTACCGGTCCATGAGTCGTTTGGTACCGGGCCGCGAGAGTTGAGGCTCAGGTGTGAAATGTCTGGTTTTCAGGGTTTTTATCGCTTTTCAGCGTTATTTTGTTATCGTTTTTATCGTTAACTCTGTTTTCCTGGGTCTTTTCACGTGTGTTATGAATAAATCTTCTTTTTTCGGTACTAGTTTTATTTTGTTGTATTTATCCGCGACACCTTAAAGGCCGGTCCGTGAAAATATTGTCGGGCATAAACCGGTCAGTGGTGCAAAAAAGGTTGGAGACCGCTGACCTAGGTCACGTAAATTACACAATTGAAAGCATGAAAGCATATGTGTATTGTTTGTGTATTTATGCACAAGCATTCATATATATTCAAATCATTAAAAAAAAAAGTTCATTTGCCTGTTACTACCACACACCAAATCTGGTCGTTGGTACTTGCTGAACTGAGAGACACAACAGCAGAGGTCACTATTAATGCTATAAAAGAGGCCTTTGCAAGACATGCAGTTGCCGAGACTGTGGTATCAGACAACAGGCCGCAAGTTTCATCAGAACAGTTCAAGCACTTTGCTAAAGAGTACCAGTTCACACATGAAACGAGCAGCCCCAGGTACCCCCGAGCCAACGGGGAGGCAGAACGCGCTGATCGTACCATTAAAGACTTGAGAGGACTGTGACTACAGCAGAGCACTGCTAGCGTGCAGGGCCACCCCACTGGAACATGGGCTCTCACCGGCACAGTTGCTCATGGGGAGACACCTGCGTACCTCTCTGCCACAAGCTGCTGCGAAGCTGGTGCCAAAGTGGCCCGACCTACAGGCTTTTCGCGAGAAGGATGAGGAGGGGAGGCGTGAGCAGGCAAAACACTACAACCGCAGACATAGAGTCAGGACAGAAGGTGTGGATTACTACTGAAGGAACCACTGGAGCAGTAGTTGGACCTGCCAGTGCTCCCAGATCTTATGTGGTAGAGACAGACAGGTTTTCTAAGGAGAAATAGGAGCCACCTCACACCAACAGGGACTGTTACCAGATCTGGTCGAGCGGTGAGACCTCGTGTAAGATTGGATGTGTAATTCTCTGAAGTTATCCATTCAGGCCCTATTCAAAGCTGGCTTAGGCTGTTAGAGATGTTTACAATTATGTGTTTCGTTTAAATGTAAGTGAACAAGTGAGAGATGTGTATCATTTTAACGTTTGATAATGCTCTGCATTCCTGTTCTTGTGAGCTGAGTGAGTCATTGTGAAGTATGTCTCTAGCTAAAAGGAGGTGTAGCGGGAGACTACTGTACCCATAAGGCTGTGTGTGTGTGGGGGGGTGAGGGGGTATGATCTAAATTATAATATTGCTGACTGTCTGAGGCAAAATTTCCCCAAATCGAATCGAATCGAATCATGGATTGAATCGATTCGGGCAAGGGCGTCGATTTGGCATGGACGGAGGGGACATGTCCCCACCAATATCCAGCGATTATTGAATTGTCCCCACCAATAATTTGATCTCTTCGAGTAAAGAAAAGCAAACCTGATAGAAAGAAGAAAAAAAAATCTGTCAACGTCTCATTCACCCAGCGGTGCCGAAAGAGTTAAATTACGTCCTGTACTGGAGTCCTACCTCATGTGACAAATATGGCCAATGTGATTGGCTGAACCTTTCAGGGAGCTCTGTTGAGTTTTAGCAGCGGCAAGCCTGCGCTCCCAGGAGGAGAGGAGGATGGCAGCAAAGAGGAAGAACCTGGATATAAGAAAGTATTTTTCAGAGAAACCTGTAAGTCACTTAAAGCCAAGTTCACTCATAATGTCACGGTCTGGCTGGCAGACCGTGGGGGTGTAGGGAAGGAGGACACAGGCGCGGTGCTCAATGTACAAGCAGTGCGTTTATTTACAGCGATGGACAGACATGACAATAAATCCCGTGCTCTCCCGACTCCCGTGACGTGTCCTCTTCCCAGTGCTCCTGTCTCCGCTTCTCCGTGATGAGCACCCCGTGCTCGCTGTCCTCTCGTCTCCCCGTAACTCCTGGGGACATAAGAGAGAGGAAGCCGTCAGACACACAATAATGCAGCAGACTCAAACTAGGAACTGGTCGAGAGACTGACGTGAAGCCACGCAATGATCCAGCGTCGGAGAGAGCTCCACCACACTCTCAAATAGCTCCTCCGACAGGCCTGATCAGCTGCAGGTGTGGCCAATCACCTGCCAGGGCCACACACACACACACACACACACACATGTCTACAAGCAGGGAGAACGAGGGACAGCAATACAAAATACATACATTATAATATTAGTCCATAACTGCTCAGGGTCCTGGGTCTGACACATAAAATGTGTCCGTCACAATAACGTTGCAGGCTATGCTAGGCTTTGGCCCACATCAGTCTAAAACTGTATGTAACCATGAATAATGTGTTTTGGAAACTAACAGCACAACATGCAGCACTGTTAGTTCTCTCAGTCTCAGAGCAGCGTTTCTAATTCTAATCTAAGTGAAGCTGTCAGAGAAAACAGCAGCCTCGAGCAGCCAGGATATTAGTTTACAGAGGCTGTTAGAATTATATGCCTAACGTTAAAATGTTGGTGACACAAGAATTTCATCTTAATGGCACTGACGTATTCATAGGTCATAGTTATGATTTTGCAAATATTCCACCTTGTAGTGCAGTTTGCACAACTTGTTTTAAAAATGCACTCAGCCTACAAACATTACTGATGAGTCAAGATCTGCACAAAGTGACAGGCACACTGAAGCAGCTCCACATTTTATTCTTATTGTCATGTATGTCCTATTTGTCAGGTGACAGAAGAAGCAACACAAAGCTCAGAGAGCAATGGTGACACAAGATCACAGGTGGAATTGGATGATGACGCAGAATGAGAAGAGCGAAAGTGGATCGCTAAATGAAACGGATGAACCAGAACTGGTTTGTAAAAATGCTGCAGCTTCAGTGGTGTGGAACTGGTTTAGCTTTCGTCCGTCAGATACACAACAAAGCACTATTTTTGGTAGAGCATGCTAGCGGGCCGTCGTTATTACCGTGTTGTTTGGAAAATACGGCACACTTAAAACCAATCCTTTGATTTTTCTGAAAGTCGACAGAGCCCCTTATAACCCCATGTGCCTTATGTATGAACTGTGGTTGTGTTTACTGACCTCGAAACGATTTTATGTGCACGGCGCTCGAAAATCTGTCAGATGTTTCAGTACGACTTTGCTAAGCTACCACCGCTTGATGGATTGTCGGAGCGTTACGGCTGTCGTAGGCAGGAGCCTCGCACAGTGAGCCATGTCTCCGTGACGACCAGGACACAGCAGTCACGGACGATTGGCTGTGCGGCGAGACGTAGGTTCAGTTTGTCTATTTTGTTGACGACCGACCGTGCGCTGGTCAGAAAGATGCTCGGGAGCGGTGGTTTGAAAGGCTGCTTCTTTAGCCTGGCCAGCAGGCCCGACAGGCATCCCCGCTTTTGTTTGCGTTCCTTCCGCCGCCTGCGTTTCTTGGCAGAGCCGATAACAATCCACGGAGCACCCGATGTCCTCGCTATCTCCGGGGGGATGTTGTGCACCCTCTGATAATCACTGGTAATGGGGATCTGGCTGTTATATCCGATCTTGCATAATTCCAGATGGTTGTAGGAAAATTTGGCTTCACAATAAGGAAAACAAAAGAAGAAGAAAAAGTGGAGAAACAAAAAAGAAAGGCACCCAAGTGGAGAGCATAGAGCCGCTGCGTCTGTGCGCGCCATCTAGTATACTTCTTCTAGTACACAGCCTGGAGGTGTGTTTGGGGTCATTGTCCTGTTGAAAACTGGTCCCTAAATGCAATTTCTCAACGAGAAGTTTGGGCTCGGGTGAGTCTGCGTGCTGAAGTCTGCGTTGTCTGCGTTGTCATTCTTGTGCTCCTTGAGCACAAGAATGACAACATCACAGAACGCAAGTATGGCGAAGCTCACGGCTCTCCAACGGGAGATTGAGAGACCAGTGTTGGACTGTAGAACTGCTTTGAAATTCATATGAGCTGTTCGCACTAAAGTAAAAAGCACCATCACTTATGCGGAGACTCTCTCGGCGCCAGCTGTGGGCTCAAGGCTGGAGCCGAACAAAAACACCCTGATAACGACTGTGGAGTCTGTTCCTTCCTATTCCATGCAAGGCCACCTGGGTTGGCTGGAAGACTGTTTACTTAGCCTGGCAGGGCGAAGGACACTGTCTCAGCTGAACCCTGGACACGCACACACATACAGGGAGTGCAGAATTATTAGGCAAATGAGTATTTTGTCCACATCATCCTCTTCATGCATGCTGTCTTACTCCAAGCTGTATAGGCTCGAAAGCCTACTGTTGTGGCCATTTTTGTTGAATGTTTATAAAATGCAATTTGTATTCATTTTTGTTTTTTCCTTAAAGGTGTAAGAATATACTGACCTGGTTTTGTTATGTAAATTTGTAACTAATTTTATTGGAGAAGCTTTTGCAAAGTGATTGGTTTATTAGCTTATGGACCCTCCCATTAATCAAGAGATTAAGAGCACCCTGGAGGGGTGTGGGAAAGAGGTTTTTCGTGTTTTGTTTGCCAAATGTCAGATGGGAGGATGGGAGGGTTAGAAAATGATTTTTTGACCACTTTTGAAGTTCTTAAAGCAAATTAAGTTAACTTTCGTTTAATTTTAAGTTTTAAGAAGTTATTTGGCTGATTTTTGTTTATAATTTTAATTTTCCACGAAATAAACGGCATATGATTTTTAAACAATGGAGTCAGAAGTGCGTTCTAAAACAAACCTCCCGTTGCCACCCACGGCCTTTTCTTGGACTTTTTTGGTGTTTGGAACGTAAAAGGCCGCGACATTTAAGTCAAAAAATCATTTTGACTCGCTTGGATGTCAACTTGGAAGATGGAAAAGCTTGCAAGATTGGACTTGGAAGACTGGATCTTCGCAGAATGGACTGAAAAAATAACGCAAAGTTCGTGAGTAAATGCGAAACTTTGTTTGAATCAACCGAGATGCTGAGCTGCAACATGAAACATTTGTATTAAAATATTATCTTTTGGACCTTGTGAAACGAACTTTCTGGTTAAAATGGAGGAACAAGAAAGAGAGCTTTTTAATTTAATTAAAAAACGCAGAGCGAAGCTTGGCGTTCTGACAAGAAAACGAAATGACATTAATGCTCTCATTGATGCTGGAGAATCAAAAGCCTCCATAGATGAACACATGAGAACATTTAATGATTATTTGGGAGAGTTTATGGACTTACAGACTTCAGTTCAAAAATTGCTGAACGATGATGAAAAAGAAACAGATCACAGCGATTGGTATGAACCTAAGCTGATCAGTTTTAAAGACTTTCTGCATGAAATCGACACTTGGATAAATGCAGACCCCGATCCACAAAAGGATGAAGTTGCAGCCTCTAATGTTGAATCAAAGGTAGCATCTCATGACAGTGACATTGCGCCGCATGATAGTGTCTCACAAGTAGCGCAAGAAGCGAGCGACATGATTTCTGAACGAGTTGCTAAACCTGTCAGCAAGGGCTCTAGTAAAGCGCCCAGTAATGTTACTGCAGCCTTAAGTTTAAGGAGTAAAAGCTCGCGTGCGGCTTCAATGGCGCTGATGGAAGCTGAAGTGGAAAGAGCCACTTTAAAAGCGGAGGTGGACGCACTGCAAGAAAAACATGCGCTCGAACTGGAAGAAGTTCAATTAAAAGCAAGAAAAGAAGCATTGGCTCTAAGAACTAAGTTGGTTAAGGGTGATGCAAAAAGGCAAATTCTCACCTCTGCTCAGGATCGGCAGAGCCTTGCATCCAGGGCTGAGGTTGAATCAGAAGGCGGGATTACAGCGCCTTCTGGAACATCTACTGAGTTCATACCTGCTGCTACAGCTCGAAAGGCTCCAAGAACAAAGAAAGCCCCTTTAGTTCATTCTCCTTTGCCAATGCCCCTAGAGACACATGCACCTGCTAAGGTCAAACCAGAAGGGGAAAGCCCAAGGCCAATCTCTTCACAGGTTGATGTTCACAGCAGTGCCCTAATAGAGATTATGACAAAGCAAAATGAAATTACTCAGATGCTTGTAAACCAACAGAGGTTGTCACTGCTTCCAGCTATAGACATTCCTGTTTTTGGTGGTGATCCTTTGCGTTTTAGATCCTTTCTTAAGGCTTTTGAACAAGGAATAGAGACTAAAACTGATAATATGCAGGATAGGCTTTATTATTTAGAACAGTTTACTACAGGACAGCCCAGAATTTTAGTGAGAAGTTGTATGCACATGAGTCCACAGACAGCTTATGTTGAGGCAAAAAAGCAGCTTGAGTGGAACTTTGGTAACAGAGCAAAGATAACGTCTGCATTTATGGACAAGGCTCTTAACTGGTCAGTTTTAAAGTCTGATGATGCTTCAGCATTACGAGCTTACACATTCTTTCTAAGAAGCTGCTTCAACACAATGGATGAAGCTGGGTTTCTTGATGAGCTGGAAAATTCAACCAATATGAGGATTCTTGTTTCAAAGTTGCCTTTTAGACGTCGTGATAAATGGCGACTAATAATCGTTGATATAACAGAAAAGTGCGATCGCAGAGCAGGGTTTAAAGATCTTCTTGATTTTCTTGAAAAGCAAACAAGAGCTGCATTAGATCCTGTTTATGGAGAGAGTCAAAACACAAAAGAAAAGATGGCTTCAAAACCATCAAAGACACCGCTTAAAACTAAAAGCAGTAGCTTTGCTACTTCTGTTGCTGTAGTTTCAGAACAGAACAATGACAAACACAAACCGGAACGGACTCAGATAAGCCATGAAGTTAAAGGGTTAAATCAAACTCGGTGCTTGTTTTGTGACCAAACTCATTTTTTGGACGTATGTGACTCATTCAAACTAAAAGCCAACAAAGAAAAGGTGACATTCCTTAAAAGTAAAGGTTTATGCTTTGGTTGCTTAAAGAGAGGCCACATGAGTAAAGCTTGTCCACATCGTTTGACGTGCCACACCTGTAACAAAAATCACCCTACTGTTCTTCACATAGACTCAAAAGAACGGCAGTGGCAAGTAGCTAAAGCTGAATGTATGGAATCATCAGTCTCAAATGCTCTTGTTTCTTTGAACTTTGGTAGCCATACTGGGGCCGGGTCTAATGAATGTGCCTTGTCAGTTGTTCCAGTAAAAGTGAAGTTGGAAAATGGGACGAAGGTTGTGGAGACGTACGCCTTTCTTGATCCCGGCAGCTCTGCAACTTTTTGCACTGAGGCGTTGATGATGCAGTTAAATGCATCTGGAAAGAAAGTGGAAATCATGTTAAAGACGATGGGTCAGGAAAGGCCAGTAAGTAGCTATAAACTTTTTGGTATGGAAGTAGCTGCTTTGAAACAGAATGAGTATTTGAGGTTGCCTGTTGTGTACACCCAAAAGTTTATTCCTGTCACTAAAGAAAATATCCCTAAAGAAGAAAACTTAAGAAAATGGCCTTACTTAAAGGATGTTGAGTTGACACAGATAAATGCTGGCATTGGGCTGCTTATTGGTGTAAATTCTCCCAAAGCGCTGGAACCTTGGAGAATCATTAACAGTGAGGGTAATGGACCCTATGCTGTGCTAACTCGTCTCGGTTGGGTTGTCAATGGGCCACTCAATCAGGGTAGTGAAAAGGATGAGCATGATGCTAGTTTTGTCCAGGTAAACCGCATTTCTATAAGTAGTTTAGAGGAAATGCTGGTTAAGCAGTATAATCAAGATTTTGTGGAGAACCAGTGTAATGAGCGTGCGGAAATGTCTGTAGAAGATAAACAGTTCATGAACATAATGTCAAAGTCAGCTGTACTTAAAGATGGCCATTATTACTTGAAATTACCCTTTCGTAAACCTGAAGTAAGAATGCCAAACAACAAGCAGGTGGCTCAGCAGAGGGCGCAATATCTGCTAAAACGGTTTCAGAAGGATCAGTTATTCTTTGAAGAATACAAAGAATTCATGCACAATGTTAGTATGGAGGGACATTCAGAAATCATACCACAAGAACAGTTGAAGAATGAGGAAGGAAAGGTGTGGTATATACCTCATCATGGGGTCTACCACCCCCGCAAGAAAACACTGCGTGTTGTGTATGATTGTGCTTCAACATTTTCTGGAACATCACTGAACAAAGAGCTATTACAAGGCCCAGATCTGACTAGCACTTTATTAGGTGTGCTGATTCGCTTTCGGCAGGGTCCAATAGCGCTTATAACAGACATTAAAGGGATGTTTCATCAGGTCAGAGTAGCTGAGGAACACGTAAACTTTTTACGTTTTCTCTGGTGGCCCGATGGTGACATCACAAAACAGCTGGTGGAACATAGAATGCTAGTCCACATTTTTGGTGCAGTATCCTCCCCCAGCTGTGCCACCTATGCACTACTAAAGACTGCTGATGACAACCAACATCTGTACCCAGAGGAGGTTATACATACAATCAGGCATAGTTTTTATGTAGATGACTGTCTTAAATCTACTCAGTCTGTTGAGCAGGCCATCTCACTTTATCAGCAGCTTACTGAAGTGTGTGCCAAGGGGGGATTTAAGCTCAATAAGTGGGTATGTAGTGATCGCTCTGTCCTCTGTCAGATCCCGGAGGAAAATAGAGCCACAGGTGTAAAGATGCTGGACCTTAGTCGGGATCAGCTACCCACAGAAAGAGCTCTCGGTGTGCAATGGGATGTTGAACGTGATGTTTTCACATTCAGTATTGTGAACAAGAACAAACCACTTACAAGACGTGGTATTCTGTCCTATGTCAGCTCCATTTACGACCCTTTGGGTTTCTTAGCTCCAGTCATTCTGCCTGCAAAACAAATTCTGCAACATCTATGTAAACTGAGGTTTGGCTGGGATGAGACAATACCAGCAGAAATGGCACAAACTTGGCAAAAATGGGTTGAAGATTTAGTTCTTCTTAACAAGTTTAGTATTAGTAGATGTGTCACACCCAAAGGATTTGGGGAGATAAAAAGTGCACAACTGCATCACTTTTGTGATGCCAGTGAAACTGGGTATGGTGCTGTATCATATCTTAGGCTATCTAATAGCAAGCAGGAAGTGTGTGTTTCCTTTATTATTGGTAAAGCAAGGGTGGCGCCGTTAAAACAAGTCACCATCCCACGTCTTGAGCTGGCTACTGCAGTTTTAGCTGTGCGCTTGGACAAAATGCTATCAGTTGAACTCAATCTTAATCTGAGTGAGTCAGTCTTTTGGTCTGACAGCACAACTGTGCTACAGTACATTGCAAACACAACCACACGGTTCAAAACGTATGTAGCTAATAGAGTTTCCACCATTCATGCTTTGACAAAAGTTGAGCAGTGGAGGTACATCAGTTCAAAGCTGAATCCAGCTGATGCAGCCTCTCGAGGAATGACAGTTGGCTGTTTCCTGAAATCTTCCACCTGGATCAATGGTCCAGAATTTCTCAGTAAACCTGTTGTTCACTGGCCTGTAGGCATGAATTGTGTATCTGTCCATCTGGAAGCTGACCCAGAAGTAAAAGTGTTGTGTGCAGCTGTGCTGAAAGAAGATGTGTGTCCCACTACTAAGCTGCTGTTGTACTTCTCCAGCTGGACAAAATTAAAAAGGTGTGTGGCATGGATCCTGAAAGTAAAAGAAAGACTTAAACTGCAAACAAGGAAAAGACAGAAGTTGCTGGGCACGCACTGTGGAAGTCAAATATGTGTTAAGCAAGATGATAAATGGAACACTCTGCTCAAAACTGAGGATTTGTCCAAGGCTGAGGAAGCTATAGTGAGATTTGTGCAAAGAAAACATTTTGCTGATGAAATGACTGCCCTAAACTCTGGCACTGTAAGGAAGTCAAGTCATCTGTATAAGCTTGATCCTGTAGTTGCTAATGGTGTCTTGAGAGTGGGTGGAAGACTGAGTAAAGCGGATTTACCTGAGGAAACAAAACATCCTGCAATTTTGCCAAAAGAAAGCCACGTTTCAAAGCTTATTCTTCAGCATATTCACGAAAAGATTGGTCACAGAGGAAGAAATCACATGCTTTCAACCCTTCGCCATCAATACTGGATCCCTCATGCTAATTCAGCAGCTAGAAAAATAATCAGAGATTGCATAGTGTGTCAAAGACAACGGCAAAAGCCAGGAACGACAGAAATGGAACAAGATTCGTAGGAACTTTTGCATTGGTGATGTTGTGCTTGTTGTTGATGGAGCTGCACCAAGAAATTCTTGGCCCATTGGCCGCATCACTGAAACCATGGCCGATGCACACGGAGTAGTTCGCCGTGTTAGAGTTAAGACATGAACAAATGAGCTGGAGAGGCCAATCAACAAAATATGTCTCCTGGTGGAGGCCATCTAGAGGAAACAATGAATGTTTGCCTCCAACTGAGCCAAGTTCTGGAACCTCTGGCTCTACATTTACACTGACACTCACTTTGCTCTACACTCCATTATGCAACATACACCTTTTTTGAATACACACAAAGCAAACACATGAACAACAGAGACTTGAAATCATAGAACATTGACCTTTCCTTTTGTTTGGTTTTTAAGAAGACTTATACGGATGGACTACTGAAGAAAATTATTGGTATTGCATTTTGTGATGGCCACTTAGACGGATATAATTCATGTTACACAGGAATTAGGGGCCGGAATGTTGTGGCCATTTTTGTTGAATGTTTATAAAATGCAATTTGTATTCATTTTTGTTTTTTCTTTAAAGGTGTAAGAATATTCTGACCTGGTTTTGTTATGTAAATTTGTAATTAATTTTATTGGAGAAGCTTTTGGAAAGTGATTGGTTTATTAGCTTATGGACCCTCCCATTAATCAAGAGATTAAGAGCACCCTGGATGGGTGTGGTAGAGAGGTTTTTCGTTTTTTGTTTGCCAAATGTCAGATGGGAAGACGGGAGGGTTAGAAAATGATTTTTTGATCACTTTTGAAGTTGTTAAAGCAAACTAAGTTAACTTTCGTTTAATTTTAAGTTTTAAGAAGTTATTTGGCTGATTTTTGTTTATAATTTTGCACGAAATAAACGGCACATGATTTTTAAACAATGGAGTCAGAAGTGCGTTCTAAAACAAACCTCCCGTTGCCACCCACGGCCTTTTCTTGGACTTTTTTGGTGTTTGGAACGTAAAAGGCCGCGACAACATGGTTGTTGTTCAATAATAACATTATTCCTCAAAAATACAACTTGCCTAATAATTCTGCACTCCCTGTATTTGCTTTCGTAGCTGGTGGAGACGGATGGCATTGTCTGCCCTCACTAGGTCCACAACGGCAAGTTCCTGCTGTTGTGTGAACAGGCGTTGGCGTCCTGCCCCAGAAGGTCTTCGAGTCATTCTAGAGAATTCTCATAGTCAGGCCATGGTTGATGACATGGTCCACCAAAGTTGCTCTTATATCATCAGAAATATGGGTCTGTGCGTGGCCTCTTCGACGACCTCCTCCTCTTGCTCTCCCTCCATCCATGCTTGCAAAGTTCTTTAATTGGCTAAACTGAGGGCTTTTTGTAGTTGGCTAATTGGTGTTCAGTTTTTCAAGTACGTGCCTTCAGGTGTGTATTGAGTGGTTGCAATTACCCGATGTGTTTTGTATTTTGGATGTTTTCCAGGGTGGCACCCTGAAATTTCATTTTGTGAACAAAGTGTCTTATGTGTGAAATAGAGTGTAGTATGCAGGACCATGTGTGTTGCATAATTGCAACTAGGGTGCAAAGCAGTGCTTTTGTTTAAGGTATGGGTACATGTGTTTGAGGTATGGTAACAAAAGCTTCAAGTTCAAGAGCAGACTGCAGCAGACTGTACGGGCAGCAGAAAGGATCATCGGCACGCCCCTGCCCTCCATCCAGGATCTGTACCTCTCAAGAACCAGGAAACGGGCAGGGAAAATCATCACAGACCCCTCACACCCTGCACACAGACTTTTTGATCTGCTGCCCTCTGGCAGACGGTACAGAAGCCTGCAGACCAGGACCACCCGACACAGGAACAGTTTCTTTCCCCTCGCCATCTCCCTTCTTAACAGTTGACCTGTCACACTGCTCCCACTGCCAGACTGCAGCTGCACCTTATGTACATTTGTAGTATTCATTCCACCTCATTCATTTCTGTATTTTATGTATATACGTTTAGATTCGTTATTTATAGTTGCTGTTGTGGATAAGGCGTAGCTTTGGGTCACGTGGTGTCGGTAATAGTGATTGCTATATCATCTGTTCACGTCCTGAGGGAATTTTTGTGAATGAGTGGGTGATGGGGGAAGTCGACTTTTGCTGACCGCTCAAGCTTGGAATGTTTTGATCACTGTTTTTCTATGGATTTTAAGGATTTGATAACAAATAAAGGAGTTTTAACCTGGAACTTTGACTTACGTTTTAAACAGCGGGCGCGTCAACATTATCCCCCTATTCAGCTGCTCGGCGACTCAAAGGCTTGACAGTCGCCAATAGTTGCTTTACACAGCTTTGTGTGTGTGTGTGTGTGTGTCTTTGCGATACTTTATAAATATGAAACTCTAAAGATTTTGAGTTCATGCACATTGTGAAACAAGAATCTAAATATTTGTGTCACAATGATTTCTATAAAAGCATTTTGTTTATGGGGATAATGTGACAAATCTTTTGTGACCCTATTAATGATCAATGGTAATTGAAGAGGAACCCTGGCTCGGGACATTTTCATGACAAGTGTCAGTGCAGACATCTACTAACGAGAGAACATGTTTTATCATCATAAACACGGTGATGTGAAGCATCGTTAAAGTGTCACTTCAGCAGGGCCGTGCAGAGAGGTTTAAAGGGGCGGGTGCTCAAAGTTAAAAAGGGGCACATTGAACCAGGCTGAATAACAACAACACACATTCATCAAGAGTCTAATATGGGATGGGCAGGGCTGTGTTGATCTGAGACTGTAGACATTAAAAAGTCCACAGGAGAGATGGTAGCTGATTAAACAAGTGTCATGAGAAAATAACAAAATGCAAAGATTGGTGACAGCGCTTGGAACCATAAGGACACAAAAAACTGTGAGAAATAATTTAGGCTCTGCCTGTGAATCACTCTTTGCTTCTCTTCTTCCTTCCATCCCATCATTTCATATATCACTCTCCACTTGCTGTCTATGTGAGAACAAGGCACAACTTGCTATTGCAATAAACTATAATCTAATTATCCACACCTAACAACTCTTGCACTTAATCTATAATAAAATGATGACAGAAAAATGTTATAGCCCTGCCTTTAGTAGCCTCACACAGCTCCTGCTGTTTCCTCCTCATGTCCTTACCAGCCATGTCTGGACAATGTTATATCATGAGTAATATTTTTTTTTAAAAATCCATCTAAATAAAACACACACATGCACGCACACACAGTGACATTTTAGACCTTCTTCAGAATACTGTATATACTATGGGCATCATGGTGCTGATCCAGAATCTTTTTTTTATTATGTATTACTAGAGCTACAATAATAAAGCAATGAGGAGGGGGAAGTAATAAATATGAAATAATGTCATTATGATGATTCCATTTGTTTCACTATCCACTCTGTGCAGGGGCAAAGCTTATTACATTTTTAAACTGTAGAGATACAATCATTTTACTGCTGTAAAATCCAAATTTTGTCTTATTTAAAACATAAATCTAATATAATCTGCTTCTTAATGTATGTTCTTTAAAATACAGCGTGTGTTTTTAATATATTATAATTATAATAATTATTATGTGGACATGCATATTAGATCGTTTTTTAGTGAAATATAATCCCTCCAGAAAGGCAGGAAAAGCCCGGAAACTTACTTTAAAACTAAATATGTTCTCTAAAACGGTGACAGAGCTACAGACCCATGACAGCCTTACACAGGTAGCCAGCAGCTATGACCAGCACTACATGTGCAGTTAATAAAAGGACAGGTAATGTTTGTCACGCTGTTGCACACACAGCACGCTCGTTTGTTTCAGTTCGTCAGTTGCAACAAGACATCTTACCAACGTGTACGTAATAAGCTAATACTCCTGGGTGCTACACACTACAGTGTGCGCTGTACACCTACTTACTGGTTTTGTCGCATCAGTCCGTGTCTCTGAGTTAACTTGTGTTTCTCCTACAGCTCCGGACCGCAAAATATGCGCGTGCTCTTTGTGAGCTCGTTCCCGGCTCGTAACCAGCGCGTTCTGCCGTCAAGGGCGATCATTGGTTAAATGTGATCATGTGACTGATGCAAGCCAGATCCTTTTATTTAGCAAAACTGTGATTAATAGTTAAATATTATTGTTGAGGGGCACAGACAGGACTCCGCACGCGCACACACATTAAAAAAAAAAAAAAAATTTTTTAAAAAGTTGCCTCAACAAAAGGGCACTTTGGGCACCCATCAGGAAAGGGGCGGGTGCTCAAGCCCCTCTAGCCCCCCCCCTCTGCACGTGCCTGCACTTCAGTAATGTTGACTCATGTTTTAATAATGACTTTAAAACACTAATTTCTGTGGTTTATTTTAAGTTTACAGAATATAACATGTGGTAAGACGACGAGTTTTACTTCTCACTGTCCGTGTTATGTGTATCTATTTATCATGTGTGCTACTTTGCCGAAAATGTTTCATTGTGTTCATGAAATAAACCAGACTTTCACCGTCTGCATCTTTTACTGTTTTCTGCTTTTGTTCACTCCAAGTTTGACAAACCTACAGATATCCAGAGTTAACTCACTAACAATGTGGAGCAGTCTCAGTGTATTTAGCTGCTTTTTCCCTGAACACAACCAACTGAGAGAAACGCCTGTAGGCCTCACTTTGGTCATTTTGAACGCTGAAGGAGATTTGTTCCATAGACACCTTATACTAGTGTTTCCTGCACTACTATGTTCTATTTAAATCCAGATTCCTTTTATAGTTTGCAGTGAAATTTGTTAAACCGTTGCTTAATGGGACAGAAGTACAAGTCACTCTTTACTAACACATTTGTAGATGAGTTTATTGCTGAACGACACAGCTAGCAGTCTCACACACTCTTTAGGTTTTTCAAGTTTTGTCTGTAATGGTTTAGTCTATCAAACCTCACCCTCTTCTCCCCAGTATCACAACAGTATGACTCCCAAAGTACAGATCAGTAAACAACCAATGATTCTAAAGCCAGAACAGAAAGATACAGTTGGAAGATGAATGATTGCGTTTTTATGATGTGTAGTTGTTGTTGTTCGTGTGTGTGTGTGTGTGTGTGTGTGTGTGTGTGTGTGTGAGCCTTAGAAGTCAAATAATACATTAGCCATACTTAAAAAAACATCTGAATTTCATTTAGAACTGAGATTCTGAGTTGTAAGCAGAAATCTTACGCTCAACCAGAAACATGTTTCCCCACTTTCACAGTGCTGAGGTGTCAAATCCACAACCCCCAACAAATGGTTTGTTACACACGGGTGTGTCATTTTACAGCTTTAATGTTTCCAGCTGATAAGGAGAATGAGTGCATTTCAAATGTGCGTCCAAAGGCTTTAAACATCCGCTTTGTCTGTAACGACAGTATCAAACTACAGAGCATTGTTTTTACTAAAATGAAACATTTTCAGATGAAAATGTTTCATTTTATTTCACTGTAACACCCCCTCAATGCCATTTTTAGGATATTCTTGGTGATCCCATGTTTTCATATTTATGCTTTTGGCACTGAGGGTATCTGATACGCACGTTGTCACTGTGTTTTGTGCTACCAGCTGTGAGGGCTCTGCTTTTGCTTTGAGCAGTCTGTTTTTATTTTGTCTCGCGAGTGTGTGTTTTTCAAACCAGATCCTCCTCAGTTTGATTTTGTTACCACAAACTTTGTGTGAAGTTCACAACAGAGGTAAAGAGATTTAAACACACCAGTTTAAGGACGCAGCGATTGGACCAGCTGCACAGGGCTGGTGAAGCAGAGAGTGTCGGGGAGATGTGCAACAGAAGCAGAGGGAACATTTTACAAGATGATAAATGGCACATTTAGGTGATTAAGGATTTGTTGACAAGATTAAAAGACACGTCCGTCAGAGTTCAACAACATTACAGTTTGACTAAATAAAAAGTTTTTAAACTACACAAGGGTCATTTTCTCCTCTGATAGTAATCATATTAAACATGTCAAGAAAGAAAGAGTATAAAGAAAAATAGTAAATGTGTCTAATTAAACTCTTCCTGTGAACCTTATATCATCCTTTAATATGTTCGGTGTTACAAACTTGAAGAAGCACAGAAAAGATCGTCAGACATTAATCTAATCAGTTTTCAGCCTTCATTCATATTGAAAAGTTGAAATCTCCCCTGCTAGACCCAAGTGCAGCGTTTAACACCGTTGGCCAGAACATTTTATTACAGCTATTATTAAATGGAGAGTCCTCTTCACACCCTGAGGTTAATTATGAAGCTCCACAGGCTTCTGTGCAAAGACCAGTTCTGTTTACATTATACGAGCTTTAGAAGACATAGCATACATTTTCACTGCTATGCATATGATACCCACTTTTATTGGTTAAACTGCCGGGATGTCTTAGACACATAATGAGCTTTAATTTTCTGCTACTAAGTTCAGATAAACTGAGGTTATTGTAACGGGGCGTAAAAATCTTAGAAACACTGGCTAACAAGATCCTTACTCTGGATGGCATCGCCTTAAGCCGCCTGTTGCAGTCATTTGGCACATTATAAGTAAAATTGAAGCACACGATCCCAAAGCACAACATCAACATTTATTTATATACAAAAATAAAAATGCTTTTTACAGAAAAGAATTGTAACTTCACAATATTGCATTAAGATGAGCAGACAGATTTTAATCTCAGCATCGTGCACACAGATTTTTCAGGACACTGGAAGAGTTCCTGCCGTGGATTTAGATGTTAGTGTTGTGTGGATGATCCCATTCTGTGATCTTTGTGTTACTAACACTGATGCTTTTACACTTTAGGACCCTCGAGACCTCTGCTGCTCAGCCGTCCTGATCGCTGCCTCCACTTTAACCAGAGGCTGTAACCTCTGATCATTTCACCTGCACCGACAGTAAAACTCTTCTCCAGAACCAAACGTGCCATAAACCCATCACAGTTTCATCATCAGCTCAGTCTCAGCAACATGCAGACGACCGAGCAGCAGAAACTCTGCAGGGAACGTCTGAAGTCTGTTCTTCAGTTTTCCCAGCTCACTGTTTATTGAACATGAGACAGAAAAATAACTTCACCTTTAATGTGAAACTTTTATCGCCTGTGACATATTTGCAGGAAGTTTTCATGCTGTGATTTAGTGTCACAGCCATAAATATCACACAAGGTAAAAACTACAAGTCCCAGCATCCTCTGTGTTTAGGGAGGAGCAGTGAAAGTGAAAGTGTTGATCCTCCGTTCAGAGCAGCAGGAGGAGGAAGGTGGAGCTGAGGCAGGTGAGTGTTAACATGAATATGTTTCTTCTTATGACATAAAATAATTCCACGCTGTTCGTGTCTGTGGGTGAAACGTGAGGCCGGTCGGCTCCTCTGAGCGCTGGTTTCCTGTAAGTAGAGAGGAAGTGAGTTTAGCTGAGAGAGCAGGAGGAGAGTGAGAGCTGTGCTGAGGCAGGTGAGTGTTAACACCGCTCTGACATTACTGTGTCTCTGTGGCGGGAACAACAGGCTCCGTCAGTGGAGGCAAAAATAATCAGACTTTGGTTTTTCAAAGGAAACTACTTTATGTTGGGAGAAGCCGCGCGCTCATTGGATAACGACTTGTCAATCTCAAGTTATTAGCCAATGAGCGCGCAGGTTCACAGTAAGACCCGCCCTTATCACGACGTCTTTTAAAACTAAAATGGCGACAGAAACTCTGTGAGTGGAGTTCAGGCTGACTTTATGAAAGTGCGACGTTTGAGCCACTTCCTGTTCTCAGTCCCGGCGTCCTGATCACCGAGGTTTCTGTTGCTCTGATATCTGATATTGATTATATCGGTAAACAGGCTGTAGGCAGAAACATCAGGTCTGATCTGAAAATCCCTTCAGAAACAAACTTTAAGAGTTTTATGTCCGTGTGAGGCCGCACGCTGATTGGATAACCACCTGTCAGTCTCAAGTTATTAGCCAATGAGCGCGCGGATTCACAGTAAGACCTTATCACGTCATTCTTTTAAACTAAAACATCGACAGTAAAACTGTAACGTGTCCTGTGATCTATAAACACTCTGTGATGAATAATCTGAAGTCATTTTGAGCCTGACAGTAGTTTCCTGTCACAGAGCTGAAGCTGCAGGCAGTTTTTGGCACCTTTATATTTAATTTATTCCAAAATAAATCAATAAAGGTAGAAAAGAACTCTCAGTGACATTAAAAATCTATTTTTAAAGACAGCTGTGACCAAGTGCAACAAATATAAGATGAGATGTTTACAGATATTTGAAGTATTGATCATATGTAGAACACAGAGCAGGTCCAATAACAGAGTCATCCTGCTCACAAACAGCAGTTTGGTTTCATGAGCTCACTTCCTGCAGTGATCCTCAGCTTCTCTCCAAAGGAGCCGTAACATGTGGGCTCCTCACCATGATGATGATCCCAAACACACTGAGTTCCTTCATCCACCTGATCATGTACTTATTAAATAATGTGATGGTTTTGGTGTTTTTTAAAGACTTTGAGCCTCTAAAATAACTGGTTTGGACTTTAGGGCCAAAGCTCCAACATTAGAAAGCCGTCAGTGTGATGCTTCCAGTACAACAGCACCTCTGAGTGTGTGTGTTTACCTCTCAGACTAACTCCACCCTGACATCAAGAAGATGGAGGAAGAGGACGGAGCAGCATCTGCAGCATCCAGCTGTGTGTCTGTGAGGAGTGACGGGGTTACACAAACACCTCCACCTTACAGTCATGGACCTGCAGCAACAATGTAAGAACACTACTAACTTTATTAGTCATTTCAACATAACCATGACAGAATCATTGATCTGTGATTGGTTCAAACTGTTTGATCTGAGTTTGATTTTTATTGACTTGTTTTCTTGCTAAGATCTGAACTCTGTAAGTTTAAGTGAAGTCAGTGCAGCAGAATCAGAGAGAAGAGCTGAGAACAAACTGAGTTCATTCAGAGACAGAAAAAACTGGCTGATGATTGGCTGACCTGTCAGCGTTATGAAGCAGACACAATATCACAGAGTGATCAGCTGATCATATGGCTGTCAGAGAGAACTGATCAGTTATTGATGTTTGTGTTTGCAGAGGTCAGAGGTCACAGTCTCCAGCATCCAGCTGTGTGTCTGTGAGGAGTGACTGGTCCAAAGAAAAAGTTCCTCCACAATTCAGTCATGAACCTGCACCAACAGTGAACTTCAATCATGGAGCTCAGCTGACCATGTAAGAGATCTGCTGACTCAGAGTTCAAAGGTTGTTTCTATAAATGTGTTCTGCCAGTGACATCATAACTTAACCTAACACTGATCTGTGTATGAAGTATCATTTAGTGGCCGTTGTTAAAGTTGTATAATGATGATGCTAGTTTGGGGTGTATTTTCCTGCTGATGCAAATGCATCTACTTTGCCCTTTGTCTGGTGCTTTGGACAAAGACGTCCAATGAAACTCAGAACGACACAGTTTGCACCACCAGCAGGCAGAGGAAGTGGCTGACATCCAGAAATCCTACCAGTGGCTGAACAAAGCTGGACTGAAAGACAGCACAGAGGCACTAATCATGGCAGCACAGGAACAAGCTCCGAGCACAAGACCCATAGAGCCCGGGGTCTACATGGCTCTTTTTGGGGGGGTTGTGTTGTATTAATAGTGACTTTGTTTCTTTGGACCAAAATATTTAAGATAAGATAAGATAAGATAACCTTTATTAGTCCCACACGTGGGAAATTTGTTTTGTCACAGCAGGAAGTGGACAGTGCAAAAGTTATGAGGCAAAAATTTGAATACAATAAGAATAAATACAGTACACAACTGTACAGAATAGAATAAAATACTATATACAGTAGAATAAAATAAAGTAAATATACAATAAGATAAAAATAGAATACAAATACAAATACTATATACAACTGAGTAAAAATACAACGATGCCAGAAAAGATTATTGCACATTAGTGTTATTGCACACGTATGGATGTGAGTGCTTGATCAGTTAAAGTCTTTATTATGGAGTCTGACAGCAGTGGGGAGGAAAGACCTGCGAAATCTCTCCGTCCCACACCGTGGGTGCCGCAGTCTCCCACTGAAGGAGCTGCTCAGTGCTGTCACAGTCTGCTGCATGGGGTGGGAGATGTTGTCCATCAGGGATGACAGCTTAGCCGCCGTTCTCCTGTCACTCACCACCTCCACTGGGTCCAGAGGGCATCCTAGAACAGAGCTGGCCCTTCGGATCACCCTGTTCAGTCTCTTCCTGTCCCCAGCAGAGATGCTGCCGCCCCAGCAGACCACGCCATAAAAGATAGCAGAAGCCACAACAGAGTCATAGAAGGTCTTCAGGAGTGGGCCCTCCACTCCAAACGACCTGAGTCTCCGCAGCAGGTACAGCCTGCTCTGCCCTTTCCTGTAGAGGGCGTCTGAGTTATGAGTCCAGTCCAGTCTATTGTTCAGATGAACACCAAGGTACCTGTAGCTGTCCACAGCCTCAATGTCCATACCTTGGATGTTCAGTGGTTGCAGTGGAGAATGCTTGTGCCTGCGGAAGTCTACCACCAGTTCCTTGGTTTTACTGGCGTTGATCTGGAGGTAGTTCAGCTGGCACCAGTCCACAAAGTCTTGGGTCAGACCTCTGTACTCCTTGTCGTCCCCATCAGTGATGAGGCCGACTATTGCAGAGTCATCAGAGAACTTCTGCAGGAAGCACTGGGTGGAATTGTGGGAGAAGTCTGCAGTGTAGATGGTGAAGAGGAACGGAGCCAGAACCGTTCCCTGTGGGGCCCCCGTACTGCAGACGACCCTGTCCGACACACAGCCCTTAGTCCTCACATACTGTGGTCGGTCGGTGAGGTAGTCCAGGATCCAGGTAGTGAGGTGATGGTCCACTCCAGAGTTCACCAGCTTGTCCTTTAGAACCGAGGGAAGAATGGTGTTGAAGGCACTGGAGAAATCAAAGAACATGATTCTCACAGTGCTCCCAGCGGTCTCCAGGTGAGCGAGGGAACGATGTAGGAGGTGAATGACGGCATCATCCGCTCCAATGCCAGGCTGGTAGGCAAACTGAAGTGGGTCCAGTGATGAGCTTATTAGGCGCCGAAGCTGAGCCAGGACCAACCGCTCCAGGGTCTTCATCAGGTGGGATGTCAGAGCCACCGGCCTGTAGCTGTTGAGGTCCTTGGGGCGTGAAGTCTTTGGCACTGGTACAACACAGGAGGTTTTCCAGAGCTGTGGGACTCTTCCCAACCTCAGGCTCAGGTTGAAGAGGTGCTCCATCACCCCACACAGTTGGTCCGCGCAGGACCTGACGACCCTCGAGCTGATGCCATCTGGACCCGCTGCCTTCTTGCCATTAATCCTCCTCAGTTCCCTCCTAACCTGGGTGGTTGAGAGAGACAGGCTGGAGCCTTGTGTTGAGTGTGTATTGGATTCTGCAGTTGGGGGTGGGGGGGAGTGAGCAGGGTGAATAGAGGAGGTGTAAAGTGTCTGAGGTGGAACAGCAGCAGTGGGGGTGGGTGAGTCTGCAGCCGATGTTGCAGACTGCCTCATGGCTGAATCAAATCTGTTGAAGAAATGATTCAGTTCATTTGCCCATCTCACATCCCTCCCAGGCAGAGAGTTCTGCTGTTTGTGGCCCGAGATGGTTCTGAGGCCTCTCCAGACTTCACCAACGTTGTTTTGTTGAAGCTGGTTCTCCATCTTCTGCCTGTAGCTCTCCTTCCCATTCCTTATCAGTCCCCTCAGCTCTCTCTGCACCCTTTTCAACTCCTCTTTGTCTCTGGATTTGAAGGCCCTCCTCTTCTGCTTGAGGACGGTTTTAATTTCTGGGGTAATCCAAGGTTTGTTGTTGGAGAAACACCGTACAGTCCTGGTAGGTACAGTGTTATCCACACAGAAGTTTATATAGTCAGTAATGCATGTAGTAAGGCTGTCGATGTCCTCTCCATGGTCATCACAAATCACCTCCCACACAGTCGACTCAAAACAATCCTTAAGAGCCTCCTCGCTCTCCTCTGACCATCTCTGTACTGTGCGGGTGGCTGGTGGCTCCCTGCGCACTAAGGGCTCATACACAGGGACAAGGTGCACCAGGTTGTGATCAGATCTGCCCAGGGGAGGGAGAGGTGATGACCTGTATGCCTCTTCTGCATTGGCATACAGTAAGTCCAGTGTTTTATTGTCTCTGGTTGGGCAGGTCACATACTGGGTGAAGGTGGGCAGTGTGGAGTCCAGTGAGGCATGATTAAAGTCCCCTGATATTATGAGAAGGGCTCTCGGTGATTGTGTTTGCAGTCTGCTGACCACAGAGTGGAGAGAGTCACAGGCTGCATCCGCGTTGGCCGAGGGGTTATCGCGATAACATGCGAGAACTCCCGGGGCAGGTAGTACGGACGCATGCTAACGGCTAACAGCTCAATGTCTCTGCTGCAGAGTTGCTCTTTTACAGTGATGTGCCCAGGGTTACACCATCTGTCGTTCACAAAAACTGCCAGTCCCCCTCCTTTCCTCTTACCGCTGTCTCTGGTCCTGTCCGCTCGCAGCAGCTGGAATCCCGGTAGTGTCACGCTTGTGTCCGGAGTTAGCGATGTTAGCCACGACTCCGTTAGCATCATGATGCTACATTGCCGGTACTCCCTCTGTGACCAGGTTAGCGACATGAGTTCATCCATCTTATTGGGCAAAGATCTTACGTTTCCAATAATTACAGAAGGAAGAGATGGTCGATAACGTCTCCTTCTCGGGCGACGGCGCTCCTTCCCAGCACGACACCCCCGTCTTTTCCTCCTCAGCTCGCTGGGAATATCGGGTCTGTCCGTCGGCAGTACCGCTGCAGGACGCAGCGCTAACAGCTGGTCCTTACTGTAAACAAAGGATCTCTGCTCTGGGTCCCCAGACACGGGTGAAAAAAGTAGAAATAAACTGAGAAAAACGACCAGGACTAGCACAAAGCGGTAGAACATGGTTGCAGAGTCTAATTACTAATACGTTAGTTATAAAAAATTAACGAGAAAAAAGATAAGAAAGAAAGAAACTCAGAATGAGCAGAGCTGCTGTAACAGGCTGCCGCACACGGGGGGCGCCGGAAGTAGAAACAAAGTGATTTAGTTTTTCAGTTCAGTTGCAACTTTGACTAACACTAATGCAGGGGTCGGCAACCTGCGGCTCTTTAGTCCTTACAGTGCGGCTCCTCGTGGTTTGGGAAAATAAATTAGAAGTATTTAGCTGAAGTGTATTTTATTTATGTTCTTTTTTAACTTGTAGTTCTAAATTGGAAGATTATTGTGATATTGAAATATAAAAATAAAATTATATTTTTTTATTTTTTCATCGTTCAATTAAGCGTCACACTCGCGGAAGCCGGTGTACCCGCCGAAACGCCGTGCATTTATCGAGACTTTCAGCCCCAGGTAGGCCAATTATGGACCTTTGGATCCACATTATGTCAGCAGCTGTTCTCCACCGTGAACTATGTTAAAAACAAACACCGCTCACGCCTCACAGACGACAGCTTACAGTCCTGTAAAGATGAAAGTGACTTCGTACAGCCCCGACCTGCAGACGCTGTGTGCAGAGGTTCAGGAGCAGAAGTCCCGTTGTAAACATATCACGGCAGACCCGACGATGTTTGCATGAACACGCTTTTCAGCTTCTCTTTATTGACCGCTTTTCACACACGGTTGCTGTACGCACACAGCCGGCTGTAGCTTTGCAGCTCACAGCCCGACACACACCAACACAACAGCACAGACGTTAAGGCGGCGAGGCGTGATTGCGGGTGCCGCTCAGGTGCGTCCGCCTCCCCTGCAGCGGCGCTGCAGACCACGCCCCGCCACACACATTAACCAGGTAAAATACATATTTAGGCAGAATTTTGCAAATATCTATTTGTCATCTTTCAGCAGCATAGAGCTTTTTTTCCAATTATTTTTTAAAAGTCAGGTCAAGGCTCCAAAAGCCCAAAGGAGATATAAGGGTGGCGGCTCACAGCAGCTTTTGTTTGCTACATCATTTTAGTTCAGCTGGGTGTCTTTCCTTTGGTTATATTTCTGTAAGAGTTCAAATGTGTTCATTACATATGTAACACCTGCTTAGTATAGTAGGGTTAAACTTATAGACTAGATTCGAGAGGAGTAAAATAAATTTGAGAGAATTGAGTGTTGAACAGCCGGCAGATTTATTACAATGTTACAGTGGTGCAATAACCCAATGTAAACAGCATAGAAAATTAACAGAAGATCAACAGAGAAGAGCGCTCTTTTGAAAATAACAACAAAATAAAATAAAATAAGTAGTCTCTTTAGACCTGACTCCTGATGAGCAGGATATTGGGAGTTCAACTGTTTCCCAGAGAAACAATCCGTATCAAGTAAGCAGTTTTTGCTCTTGCTTATCTGAAATCCTGCGATTCGAAGTAATTCAGACTGTAGCTCTACTCCTGCATCCAGAACAGCTGGCCACACTGCTTTTGGATTCGCCAAGAGTTTTCACAGGGTCTGGCTCGCCATCCATATCCAGAACCACTTCAGATCCAGGATCACAAAAAACCAGTCTGCACATACAGTACAGAGCAATAAACAAAATAGTTCTTAACAGTTTTTCTAAATAAAATGAGATCTCATAAAGTTTTCAAAATCAAGTACACTGTTGTTTTAACATTGTTCTGTCTCTATGAATTCCATTTGTATTGCTTTACAGCATTACAATCAATTGTATTTATATACCCCTTTTTAAGGCATATGTAATCACATCATGAAATGTTTGTAACGTAACTAGTTTTAAATAACTTATTTACATGTATTAACTAGGGGTGCAACGATATTCATATCGATATTGAACCGTTCGATACAGTGCTTTCGGTTCGGTACGCATATGTATCGAACAATACAACATTTGTAATTTATTTTATCAATTTTCCTTCTGACGATGCTGTCTGTGTTGAGCGCTCAGTGAATCTGTGTTCGACTACTCCGCCTAGGCTGCACTGTCGAGCGCAGATCCACTGAGCGCTCAACACAGACAGCATAGTCAGAAGGAAGAGAGCAGGGCAAGCTAGCGAGACAGAAGTTAAGCTCTACTTGCAACAGGCAAATTGAACCTCATTCAGATCTGGCGTTTGGAATTATTTTGGTTTTCATGTGACGTATGACCCTGAAGGTAAGCGACTAAAGTAATGGACTAAAGTAAAACAGTATGTTGGATGTGCCATTAGTGATGGGCAGATGAAGCCCCATGAAGCACTGAAGCTTTTCATCCAATTGGTTCACTCCAACGCGAAGCTTCATGAAGCTTCATTTGCTCTAGCAGGACACCTACTGGACGTAAAAATAATAGCTGGCATGAATTTGAAGAGTGTGGCATTTTGCACACAGCCTGTAAATGTCAACAACAAAAGGAGTGTGTAAAACATGTATATTGTAGTGATGGCAGCATACTGTGTATATTTATAGTGGCAGTATGGGAAATGATTATTTGGAAATGCTTGAAATGGAAATGATCATTTACTGTGAGGTGAGGTGTGGTTGGGGTGTGGACAGTAGTTGTGCTTTTGTAACGTTGAGGTATGGACAGCTACACACTGAGGCTTTGAGCCTCAGTCCTGCCTGTTCACATTTTATTCTGTAAAAACTAAATTTTCACTGCTTTTATGACCTTTTTAGTGGGGAGAACATAGCTAGGATTTAATGATTTAACAAATCTTTTGAATCCTTTGTCCTCCACAATGCTAAATGGCTGGGAGTCCTCAATCACCATGCTGACCAGGTCTTCATCTATTTGAGATTGTTCTCCTGAGGAAAGACAATAAAAACAAAGCACAAATATAAATATCACACACGTAACTTATAATAGCTGTATAATATTGTTATATCATTTAGTAACATTACTGCATGCTATATTATCATTGTATTCGATGGCTCACCTAGTCTTGCTCCACAATCGGTGTTCCCCTTATTCTCATGCAAAGCTCTGTAGTGCCTAAGCATGGATGAGGTGTTGTTGTTATATCCCAGCTCCCTGGCACATAGCAAACACTTCACCTTGTACAAAAGTAAAGACAGCTCAACATAAATTGTATTGCACCATCAGTATCATGAAAATACATCTTCTGTAGAAATGTACATACCTTGTTGGGAGGAATAAGATCAAAATGTTCCCACACAGGGGAGGACATCCTCCTCTTCTTAGCTGGCTCCATTCTCTCCTGACTTTCTCTCCTCACTCTCCTAAACCTCCAAACGGTCTCCAAACTCTCACTAACCGCAACTCTCCATCAAACACCCACATTTTTGAATGAAGTCTGAGGGGTTTATATCGCTGTCATATCTCGCGGCAAAGTTCGAACCACTTCATGAACCAGTCACGTGGTACAGCCGGGCAGCGAGGCTTCGGACGTCATCATTTTCAGCTCCTCCCATAAATGAAGCAAGCCTCGATACGCGCTTCGCGGAAACGCCCCCTCCATTACTCGACACACGCTCCGAAGCCTCGATACAGAACGTCCCATCACTATGTGCCATGCAATGCTCAATTACATTGGTGTGAACTAGTGTGTTAGCGCAGTTAGCTCGTTAACGTGTTTGCCGTCTAGCCCCATGCACGGAGCGATCGGCGGTAGCTCGTTAACGGAGATTTGCCGTGTTGTGGCGTTAAGGTCATTTCAACGAGATTAACCTGAAAGCACTAGTGGGAACACAACGAATATGACTGCACATTTACGCCGACATCATCCTAGTGCAAAGACAAAAACAACAAGCATGCTACTAACTTTAGCCGAGTCATTTAGACAGCTGTTAGCACATGATTCTCCTTATGCTGCTGAGAATATAGCCCAGAAGAAGCGGATAGTATAGCTTTTATTTTGGAAAGAGCCATTTCTCTGTAATAAACTCTCTTTTCCAAAGATGAGTGATTCCTCAATCAGATACAGGGCTTGCAATATCGCTAGCCCGACGTCCCGGAGCTAGCGATTTTTTCAGTCGGGCTACCAAAATCTATCTCTTCCCTGCCCGTCGGGCTATTGTAGGAAAAATATATGTCAATGCTTTTGCATTCTTTCAGAAATGTAGCTGGGTAATTATGTCATTGGCATCGGTGAGCCACTGTCAATATGTGACATATTGAAGTCGCGTTTGAATTTGCGCTTGTTTTTTTGCTTTCACTTTGCAATCGTGCGAACTGTGTATAGAGAGCGACAGCACTGATCTGTGAGTGATGATAATTTGTGCACCAATTCCTCTGACATCGTCTTATTAATCGTTAGCTTACTATGCAAACATGACAAGTGAAATCTCCCACAGCAAGCTTAAACATGTGAGAGGTTGATCGCGCAGAGAATCGCTGAGCTTATGTGAGTGAGCGTGTAAAAGCATTTCAGTTCTGCTGAGCCAAATAAGACAGGTCAGGGTGAAGAAGTGACAGCCAAAGAAAAGCTTACCACAAAACGGAGAAGTTATGACAAATCAGACTATAAGGCAAAAAGAAAGTGCAGCTTTATGGTTTCATGGACAAAAGAATTTCTGTGGCTGCAATATGACGAGCTAAATAACCAGGGCTGCACATAAGTGGTCCGCAGGTGCGCATTCGCTGTCAAAATAAAAAACACGCACAAGGGTTAGGGTTAAATTTAAAAACTGTACTTTTGAGTTAAAATATATATTTATAATTTTAATAAATGACAAATTAAAAATGCATGAACATTTTTTGTATCGAAAAAATATCGAACCGTGACACCAAAGTATCGAACCGAACCGAACCGTGAATTTTATGTATCGTTGCACCCCTAGTATTAACCTATAACTGAAATGACAAAGTGCAGAAAAACACTGAACAACATTTATGGCTAAAAGAAAAGTGCATCCTGCATTAGTTTTGCGCATCTGTGAAGATGCCCAATCAAATAGACAATAAAATAAAATACGACATTCCATTTCACACACAATTCAAGTACTCCGACTGGTTTTAGCTTTTTTTTTTTTAGACAATACAGAATTCGCACTGTTGCAGTGTTTACCACATGTAAAATTAGCACAAGTTTTCCTGCTAACTTATCATCTCTAGTAACTCACCGGAATTCCCAAGAAACAAATACACGCTCTGCCTGGTTTTGGTTGAGAGTAAAACACATAAAGGCCTCTGAAAAGTACATAACTTTAAGTTAGAGACTGTTGAAAATACTTTATAACACTTATTTTATACCAAAAGACTCACTGTGTAGCTTGTTAATTGCTCTCGGGTGTCTTGCTCCGTTTTGCCTACCTTAATGCAGCAACGTGCTTTTGTTGCATTCACCGAACTACGGAAAATCAAAGTGTGTTCAAGGGGTGTCGGAAATAATAATACCAGGTAAAAACAAGAAAATACTAGTAACCATGTCTATAGGGGTTACACATAAATAACATGTAATTTTCTCTGTAGCACTTCATGGATTTCATAAGCAACACACCTTAGTTGTTCACACAAAGCATAAAGGTAAAAAACAGTATTACAGTGTTATCTTCATTCTAGACGTCAAAAAGTATTTGTGGCTGCCAGTGTTTTCTTTTGCGTGGAAACTGGCTCCAAATGGCTCTTTGGGTCCTAAAGGTTGCTGACCTCTGACCTAATGGTATATTTTTTTTAGCTGGATCGTTCTATAAAAACATGAATCAAATCTGAGAAAAGTTTCCACCTGACCTGTTGAATGTTATTGAAGCCAGAAGTTTGCCTTCATACTGTGTTTCTTGCATGCCTTTTGTGGTGTACTAATTGATGTGAAATGAATGCAATGTGGTTGTATTTGCAGAGGTCAGAGGTCACAGTCTCCAGCATCCAGCTGTGTGTCTGTGAGGAGTGACTGGTCCAAAAACAAACCTCCAGGCTTCAGTGATGAACCTGCAGCAACAATGTTCTTCAATCATGGAGCTCAGCTGACCATGTAAGAGAGCTGCTGACTCATTTACGGGTGTTTGAAATTCTGTGACCACTTTGTAATTTTAGTTTATATTTTTAAAGTGTTTTTATTTGTAGTTGCCTGTATTTTTATTACACTGTGTGTAACGTGGTGGTTTATGCTGTTTGGGATTGTTTTGGTGTATTTGTGTCAGAACATCAGATAAATGATTTCATCACATTTTAAAAGAAAGTATCAGGATAATAATCTGAACTGAGTCATCAGAAAGAGAAAGATGGTCTCAACAGGCCACTGAGCTGATCTCCAAAGAAATGCAGAAGATTGAAGAGTCCGAGGCTGTTTATTTGTCACAGGCATCGTCATACACGTACAACACAGTGAAATGTGCTGAGCTGCTCCTGTGACTGGACAAAACATTATAAACAATCATTAAATGAAATAATGAAACATTGTGCAGATGTAATGTTAAAGTGCTTTGTGCCACATTAGCACAGCATGTACTGACAGAGCAGTGCAAGCAGAACAAAGCAAATGAGCAAAGTGATGTAAACAGAGTAACTGAACAGAGTGAGCAGAGTAATATCAGCAGTAATGAAGCAGCAGGATCAGTGTAGCAGCGTGTGACGTCATAATGAATCAGACATGATCTGAAATATGACAGTGAGACAAGAACATGATGTAAGGTCCTGTTTAAACCCTGATGGTGATGCTATGAGGGGAGCATGTTCTGATTTAGGACTTGGATGGTCTGAGGATAGAAGCTCCTCTCTGTTTGTGTCCTGATGGTGCAGAAGCTTCTGCCTGATTGTAGAAGGAGCTGAAGCCAGCATCATCCCAGAGGTGAAGCTCCTCTGTGTGCAGACCTGAGGTCAGATTCCTCCAGGCTGATGTTCAGGATCTACAGAAACGTGTGGTTGTAGTTATTGCTGCACTGTGTGCTGACAGCAGATACTCAGAACAAAGCGCTGCACACGTGTTCTTTACAAACATCTGTACATAGAAAATATGGATCATGGCAGTGAATGAACACGTTTCTGTCATTTGTTTCATTGGCTTCTTTTTTCTGCCTGTGTTCATGTGATTAATGTCTAACACATAAACAGGTTTGTAATCAAACATCACATCATCAGGGAGGCATCATGAAACAAAGTTACTGCTGGAGGCTGAACTCAATTTGGTGGCAATGTTCAAAAATATCACTCAGATCATTTCAAAGCTTTTAGTTCTTCTTCTTCACTTCTGTAAAATAATAGAAAGGAAATCAGAACCAAGAAGTTCACTTCCTGATGACTGAACTCTTTCAAAATAAAGCTGAAAGCTCTGAATGTGACACCGCTGCTCCACCACAGTTTTTAGAGGAGGTCAAAGGTCAGTTGAAAGTGATGGATCCCAAACTTCCAGTACATCCAGTGAAGGACATAATCAGCTCTGTGATGAAGGCTTTTACTGTGGAGTTTGTAGGCTGATCACTCTGTGTTTAATAAGACAGGCAGGAACAGCAAAGGAAACTTGGATTCTGAAGTCAAACACAAGTTTCTCCACTTTGACTTTTCTCTGTGACCATCAGAGCTTCTGCACAGTGTCATCAAATCTGGATGTTTGTCACTGACAGTCAATGATTTTAGTGATAAAGAAATGTGTTCACAGAGGGAGGAAGAGGAAGAGGAGTGGTGTCTGTGAGGAGGAGCAGCTGTCCTGCTGTGCTTTGTGTCAGGACGTCCTGAAGGATCCAGTCTCTACCAGCTGTGGACACTGGTTCTGCAGACAGTGCATCTGCTCATACTGGGACCAGTCTGCTTCATCAGGAGACTGGTCCTGTCCCCAGTGTGGAGAAAGATCCAGAACCAGAGCTGGACTGCAGACAGCCAGTCAGAGCAGCTGTGTACAAAGTAAGACTGAACATCTGTCTGCTGATGGACTCATTTCTGAAAACTGGACTTCTTGTTGTTGTTCAGACATTGAAGAGTTTTCTTTCTGTTTTTCTTTCTTTCAGCAGATGTTGGTCTGCAGGAGGTTTTAGATGAACATAAGATCAGTCTGAGGAGGAGATGTGAACGTGTGACTGAAGGAAGTGATGAAAGAGGAAGTAGAACCCTCCTCAACAGGATCTACACTGAGCTCTACATCACAGAGGGACAGAGTGAAGAGGTTCATAGCCAACATGAGGTGAGGCAGCTGGAGACAGCTTCCAAGATGGACGCCCTCCATGACACTCCAATCAGGTGCCAGGACATCTTTAAAGCCTTAGCTGACCAACAGAGACCCATCAGAGTGGTTCTGACCAACGGCGTGGCTGGTGTTGGAAAAACCTTCTCAGTGCAGAAGTTCACTCTGGACTGGGCAGAGGGCTTGGAGAACCAACATGTCAGTGTGGTGGTTCTGCTTTCATTCAGGGAGCTGAACCTGATCAGAGATGAGCAGTACAGTCTTCTGGAGCTGCTCCATGTTTTCCATCCAACATTACAGAAGGTCACAGCAGAGAAGCTGGCTGTCTCTCAGCTTTTGTTCATCTTTGACGGCCTGGATGAAAGCAGACTTTCATTGGATTTCACCAACAGGAAGCTGCTGTCTGATGTCACACAGAAGTCATCAGTCAGCCAGCTGCTGACAAACCTCATCCAGGGGAATCTGCTTCCCTCGGCTTTCGTCTGGATAACTTCCCGACCTGCAGCGGCCAATCAGATCCCTCCTACATGTGTTGACAGGCTAACAGAAGTACGAGGCTTCACTGACGCCCAGAAGGAGGAGTACTTCAGGAGGAGATTCAGTGATGAAGAGCTGTCCAGCAGAATCATCTCCCACATGAAGACATCCAGGAGCCTCCACATCATGTGTAGAATCCCAGTCTTCTGCTGGATCACTGCTACAGTTCTGGAGCACATGTTGACTACAGAGCAGAGAGGAGAGCTGCCCAAGACCCTGACTGACATGTACTCACACTTCCTGCTGGTTCAGACAAAGAGGAAGAAGAACAAGTACCACGAGGGACATGAGACGAGTCCACAGGAGCTGACGGAGGCTGACAGGGAAGTTCTTCTGAAGCTGGGGAGGCTGGCGTTTGAACATCTGGAGAAAGGAAACATCATGTTCTACCAAGAAGACCTGGAGCAGTGTGGTCTGGATGTGACAGAGGCCTCGGTGTACTCAGGAGTTTGTACAGAGATCTTCAAAAGAGAGTGTGTGATCTTCCAGAAACCAGCCTACTGCTTTGTTCATCTGAGCATCCAGGAGTTTCTGGCTGCAGTCTACATGTTCCACTGTTTCACCAACAGGAAGTCAGAGGTGCTGAAGGACTTCCTGGGAAGAAAATACAACGAGTCATCTCTGGATGATTTTTTGATGGAAACACTAATAAAATCCTTCAGGAGTAAAAATGGTCGTCTGGACCTGTTTGTTCGCTTCCTTCATGGCCTCTGTCTGGAGTCCAACCAGAGACTTTTAGGAGGTCTGCTGGGTCAGACAGAGAACAGTCCAGAAACCATCCAGAGAGTCATCAAGAATCTAAAAGAAAGGAAGACAAAATCCTCTCCTGACAGAAGCATCAACATCTTCCACTGTCTGATGGAGATGAATGACATCTTATTATCTCAGGAGATCCAAGAGTTCCTGAAGTCAGAGAACAAATCAAAGAAACTCTCTGAGATTCACTGCTCAGCTCTGGCCTTCATGCTGCAGATGTCAGAGGAGGTTCTGGATGAGTTGGACCTGCAGAAGTACAAAACATCAGCTGAGGGACGACAGAGACTGATTCCAGCTGTAAGGAACTGCAGAAAGGCTCGGTGAGTCCAGATGTGATCATTAATATTATTAGTTAGTGATAGCTTAGTTACTCAGTCATAAACGGCAATCATTTCTTATTTCAGGTCACACTAGGGCTGCCACAAACGATTATGTTGATAGTCGACTTAACAGATCCTGCATCCATTGGACGTAAAACACACACCAGCATGCGTCTGCTGTTATATAACTATCATTAGCTTACAGCTTAGCGTTTTTAAGGTATGTGCTAACTAACAATAAAGACCAGATGATAGTTTATTAAACTTTTAATGAAATTTGCAGATTGTAGCAACAAACAGAAAGGCCCCCAAAATGTGTGCCGAGGTGTGGATGTTGTTGGCTTGGTAACAAAAGTCGTGCATTGAAGACAAACATATTTTTTTAGCAGTACTGTAATGTAGCATTTACAGCTATGAGTAAGCAGTTCGTTGTTTACGCTAATGTTAGCAGCTAACTAGGTAATTAGCTTACCAGACTGTAGCACTTCGTCCTCAGAAGCCACGGCGTGCTTCCTTTTCAGATTCTCGTGCATCACCATCGTACTGCCGTGGAAGGAAAGTTCATTTTGCAGATTTAACATTGACATTTTTCTCTTTTATTTTCTCAAAATGCTTCCAGACTAACAGCAGCTGGCATCCTTGTACATGCAGTGCTGCCATCTTCTGTTTCAGTCTGTTATTACACTCTTAAATTCTACTTATTTCTGCGTCTTTCAGGATCTTACAAAGCTTCAAACGACACGTCGATTAAATTAATTGTCGAACATTTTGATAGTCGATGTAATTGTGACCAGTCGACTAATCATTGCTGCCTAGTTCACAGTGAAGAGTTGTTTTCATGCTTATCAGAACACTAGGGGTGCAACAATACATGTATCGTATTGAACCGTTTGATACAGTGCTTTCGGTTCGGTACGCATATGTATCGAACAATACAAAATCGACTACTCCACCTAGGCTGCACTGTTGAGCGCAGATCCACTGAGCGCAGTGCAAGCTAGCGAGACTGAAGCTAAGCTCGTTGCAACATGGCAACTGCCTCAACGCTACCCGAAATGGAACCTCCCCCACCCTCATTCAGATCTGGCGTTTGGAACTATCTTGGTTTTCATGTGAAGCATGATCCTGAAGGTAAGCGCGTCATGGACAAAAGTAAAACAGTATGTCGGATGTGCCACGCAATGCTCAATTGGTGGGAACTAGTGCGTTCGGGGCGATCCGCTTAACTCGTTAACGGAGATTTGCCGTGTTATGGCGTTAACGTCATTTTAACGAGATTAACGCTGACAGCACTAGTGGGAACATCATCCTAGTGCAAAGACAAGTGGAAGCAGACAAAAACAACAAGCACGCATGCTACAAACTTTACCCGAGTCATTTAGACAGCCGTTAGCACATGATTCAGCTCACAGAGCTGAGATGGACGGCAGTGTGCCAGCATACATCCAAAATTAGAGTCAAAGGTCACTGCAGGTCATTCTTTTTAAACAGTCACCTCTCGTGGCTCCGCCCCTTTATAAAAAAAAAAAAAGTCACACAAACAGCGTGTGAGGTCACGAACACACCACAGCATCACCAAGTCATAAAGACGAGGCTCTGACAGGGACGACTCACAGCAGGAAGAACAGGTGAACAGGTTTACCGTGGAGCACAAGAAAGCCGACCTTATTGCTCCGATGGAAACGGAGTAAGGCCGAGTTTTAGGACCACGGTAAGAAAAATATTCCCGATCATTTTAAGATAAAGTCGAGGTTAAAGTCAAATTTGTATTTGGAGAAAAAAGTTGAAATGTGGAGATTTGTTGTTTCAAGACAAACTGCCAGGTTTGCTGTCCCCTCTACAAAACGCTTTGTTTAGATGAGTTGGTGAAACAAAGTGATCCACCGTCTTATGATAATGATAATAACTTTATTTATAAAGCGCTTTCAAACAAAGTGCTGAACCAATATTTCATCATCCAGTTTTGCAGCATCCATCCTCTTTATTGTACGAAGGTGGAACCATCGATAACCTCGCATCCGTCCATTACAAGACATTTGATTTTGTACAAATCTTCCAGATTTGTGTTTTTCAGCTTTCTGCACCATCCTTTCAGCATCTTTATACTTTTCACCGCACTGTGTTTATATAACACATGGATGTGTAACAGGAATCATTTCCCTTCTTTAGCTAACACCACTGCTGAAGTTTCACTGACTCAGAGAGTACAGCAGCTGTGGCACTTTGTCCTGAAACAGCAAATCTCCACAGTTCTTCTTTATTCTCAAAGTCATTTTCACCTTTAATGTTGAAATTAAGGACATTATTTTTTCCTTAATGTGGTATGGGCCTTCTGTATAACAGAGACCCAGCAGTAACTAGTGAAGCCCAGTGTGAGGGTCTCTGTCTTTAAAATAAAGAGAGCTGGTGATAAAGTGGTGGTGAGGGAATCACCGCTGAGGTTGAACTTCGATCCGCCTCCCTGCATCCTTTTTACTTACCAAGAGAGTTTCCACAGATCCTTGTTACTGATGTGTACGTTCAACTGAGGGCGAATGTGGAAGTCGCCACTCAGACCACAGTAACGTCACACCAGACGCTCCCAGTTTATTTTGTCATTTTAATGAATGTACAGTTGGGAGGTCGCTCGCTGACGTTTGTTATGGCTCCATCAAGGAACCTAATAAATCTTTCTGTAGAGCTCTCTGTGGCATGTTTGACTGAAATGTGTTTTATTTGGTTCCCGTCATGAAATCTGTCTTAAAGAGAACTAAACCTCAGTGCTGGTTCTGCTGTGGTCAGCGAGTCCATCCAGACCCTTCAAGACTGTTTTTCTTGGACTGATTAGGACTTATTTGAAAATGCTTCCTGTGACTTGGATAAATTTACAGACTGTGACAGCGAATATTCATTTTTGTGAGGACCTCATAATCCCAAGGAGGGTAATTTGTATATGTCCAAATGATAAGCTTTGAAAAATGTTATTAATTATTAATGCCTGAGTTTCAGAGTTCCTCAGATTTGGGAGGAATCTATTATTGTGTCTAAATCTATAAATAATTTTGGCCTGTTGCTTGTTTTGTAATCAAAACCTGAGAAACTTTTGTGTGCCAAAAACAGGACGTCCTCCTATTGGCTTATAGAACATGCAGGGGTGTGTGCACTGTGCTCCACATAGTTATGAAGATCTTGATTAAACACATTAGCGTCACATTAGTAACTTTGTCCTCGACAGCTCGGCCATCTTCAGAACCTGCCCAGGAATTGAACTGCACATGTGCACTGGCTCCAGACGTGGGGTTGTCCTGCATAGTCAGTGGTGTCAGTAGATCATTAAGTAAAATAATATGTAACTAGATTCCTTTGAAAGAGCAACCATGGACGACAAAGCTGGGCGGAGTCTGCTCTAAGACACCAAATGAGCAAATGTTTGCTGACCTGTATCAGTGATCACCTTTTTGTTGGCCTGGTCCCCCAGTCCTCCCACTCCCCCCGGTCCTCGGTGGATGCTGTCACTTCCTCTGACACTGGCTCACCATTTATGTTGTGTCAAAAATCAAACGTGAAGATCTAATTTACTCTAAACTCTCTGACTGTTACTAATATAGTCATAAAATATGCAACAACCACTGGAGATGGAGATGAAGCTTCAACTTGCAGAAAATAGTTTATTAAAATCAGTTTGAATAAACCCAAGGCTCAGAGCAAGAGAGACAAAAGCGCCCCCAAGTGGTCAGACTGTAGACGAACAGAATAAACCCTATCAAAGACAAACACGCTGGAAGCATCTTTTCTAACACTCCAGTATTTATTAGCATTTATTATAAATTTATTGTGACTTTGAAGACGTTCAGTGTTTCCTTTGGTATAACGGAGGTCTGACTACAGTCCAGTAAACACTCTGATTAGGATTATAGATTAAACTGCAGTAATACTTTCACAGTGTGCAGTGATGCACAGGTCCGAGTGGTTTTACACTGAAATTCTCAACAACAGGAAACTATAAGAATTTGTTACTCTAATAATAAACATAGAAGAAGAAAAACATTTTTCATTTAGAGTTGATGAATATAAATGAATTAGAACTTTACAAACCAATCCAAGACAAACTGATCCATGTGAGTTTATAACAATATTCAAAGGCTGCTGCTGGACACAGACAGGTAGCATCATTTTGACTTGCTGTCACCTGGATCTGGAGTCATAAACACTGAAGCGCTGAACATTAATACAAGTCTGTTTCTGCCAACTAGTGATAAACCTGCAGACTAATGGCTCAGAAAGCTAAAACGAGCCAATCATTTCTGTGTTTAGTTCCCCTGAAATCAGATGTGATATCAGCAGCTCTGAGTTCATTCATCATTTTTGTCCAGTGATGAGATTTCTGCTCCGTTTGGTGACAGTCAGCAGATTTTTCCTGAGTGTGGACGTGAACAGTCGTACCTGACAGCAGCAGGTAGCAAACAGAGATCATCTTTCCAGCTGGAACTCTTCACTGAGCTGAGCTCATTCAAAATGTTCTGGATTCAAGACAGGAAACAGTCCACATGTGTGTCTTCACTCTGACTCTGGATCAGATCTCACTGACAGACTGCGGACATTATGGAAGCCTAAATGTGACGCCATCTTCCTCCTTCATCTGCAGATTAAAGCCAAACAAAGATTCTCATTAAAAGTCTGCAGGTCTGAGAGAGACTCAATCGTTGTGTCATGTCAAACACAGTAAGAGGAGCTGAAGCACAGATGTGAAGAGCAGATGTTCATCAGATTATGACCTCACTCTGTTTTGTCTTCATATACATTCAGTCTGTGTTTATAATGCAGATTTCTGCTTTTATAATAACACATTTTATATTTTCTGTGATCACAGACTGACTCAGTGTGGACTCTCAGGGACTCACTGTGAAGTTGTGGCCTCGGCCCTGAAGTCCATCCCCTCCCATCTGACAGAGCTGGACATTAGTAACAACAAGCTGCAGGATTCAGCAGTGAAGCTTCTGTGTGCTGGACTGGAGAGTCCAAACTGTCGACTGGAGACTCTGAGGTGAGTTCACTGACTGCAGCTGTTGTTGTTTTTCTATATTTCAGATCTTTGATTGATGTTTGAAACGTCCTTTAGTTCCTAAATGTTCAGGATGTGTCTGAAGAGAAATGTGAAGAAGTTTGAGTGCTTTCAGAAATGTTGTGTCTTTCCAAACGACTGAATAACAGTTTTTTCCTCTTGGCTCCAAATAGAAGTGACAGACTTGAGCAGGGTTCATTTAAAGGCTGACAGAAGTGGAGTGGTGACGGGGAGATGTTTGTCAGGACAGCTTTTCAGCCTCCACAGGTTCATGTTGTGCTCCATCAGTCAGTGAAGATGAAGTCAGTACTGATGAGGCTGTAGAGTGTGTGAGGGATGTGAATGAGGCTGTTGGAGATCTGATGGTAGCAGATAAAAACAGGCTGCAGAGACTTTGAGCTTGTGTGGAAACAGAGAGAGAGAAAAGAAAGACATGAATGTCAAAGCTAATAAAGGTGAAGTTAGGAGCTGTGACGATGTTCATGTATCAGAAGCTGATCGGGCTGCTACAGAGACGACCCACACAGCTGCTGTGGTGAGGTGTGTGTTAAAGCAGAGGAACACAGAGCAGCCGAACACAGGCCCAAACATGACAGCAAAGCAGGATTCAGGCTCTGTGAGAGGATTTCAAACAGAAGCTGGAGAAGAGAAAGGACTCTGTTGGAATGACTACAGAAAGAAGGCAGCTGAGACCAGTCCAAGTGTTTCCATGGAGTCCAGTCTAACATTCATTTATACACTAACGTACAGAAGTGAACGGGAAAATGAATCCATAGTTTCAAATGTAGAAATAGTTCTCAGTTCATTTACAGAGTTTAATACAGTTCATGAGGAAATGTTCAAAACAGCAGCTGAGAAGAAATCTGCTTCACAAAGTTGGATCCAATTCCAATAGTTTGTGATGCACTTGAACGCAGCGTGAGCAGTTCACTGCCAAACCCCACAGAGACTGTCAGTCTGGACTTTTCTTTATTTCTATTGGCTGTCAGTGAGATTTCAGAGCAATCAGAGACTGTGGGTCTGTGTATGAAGTATAATTCATGTGCAGTTGTTGAAGTTGTAGAATGAGAAATGGCAGTTTGGGGTATTTCCTGCTTTCATTGTCCTGCTTGTGCTGATGAAAATGTTTATTGACGTGTGAATTCATTCTTCAACGCTCGATTCTGCCTGAACAGCGTGAAAACTTTGCTTATTTTTGTGTAACACAATTCAAAGTAGGGCTGGGTATCGTCACTGATTTCTAGAATCGATTCGATTCAATTCGATTGGAATCTGGGAAATTTTCCCTCAGACAGTCAGAAATATTATAATTCAGATCAGTATATTTACATATTTTTGTATCTATAAAAAGGAAGCTGGCACTTTCGAGACTTTATCAAAGGTGTGAGCATCACAGCAGAGGCCTTTGTGTCAAAGTAGCTGAAGATAAAACACAGAAAAACATGAAGCTGATTTTCCTGTTCTGGGATTTTATAAAAATATTC
This sequence comes from Simochromis diagramma, assembly GCF_900408965.1. Taxonomy (NCBI): domain Eukaryota; kingdom Metazoa; phylum Chordata; class Actinopteri; order Cichliformes; family Cichlidae; genus Simochromis; species Simochromis diagramma. Next base: position 32,840 of record NW_024387179.1, on the reverse strand, counting down.
TGCAGTAGATCAAAAACACATAAACATTACCTGATGCTGCTGAAGTGAAGCAGAGCAAAGTTACACCGTTTTTATTACAAACACAGCGTTTTGCCGTTTTGCATAATTTTAAAAAGTTTAAATTTGTTCAGAAGCCTGTTGAACAGCAGAAATTAGGTTTTGTTTTTGGAAGTGAGTAAAAGGAAAAAAACAGCGGCCAACAGCCTGTAAACAACGGTAGACTTGTGCGTAACAAGCAAGCGAATAATGCAGAAAACAGATTTTTAGACGGGAAACTGTGAGAGAGAGAGAGAGAGAGAGAGAGAGCTGTGCATGAAGTGTGATTTTTATCCTGGTGGAAGCAAAACAGCAAAAGTCAGAGTGAGTTCATGACGATGTTTATGTGAAGCGTAGTTTGGATCTTCTTTTGCTGCTGGTTCAGTCAATATTGTTTGGAGAGAGATAAAACTAACAGCTTTAGAATCAGCGTAAAAAGGACGTAATAGAATAGAATAGAATAGCCTTTATTGTCATTGTACAGAGTACAACGAAATTGGAGTGCCACTCCCTTGGTGCAAGTTTCAATAATAAATATAAATGTAAAATATAAAAAGTACAATAAAACAATCGCAAGTATTCAAACAATAGTAAGTAAGATATATACAGGATAGCAGCATAATATAATGGCAGTGACGGTATGGTATAGCTAAGCAGGTTCAAACAGGTTAAACACAAAGCGCGGAGCCGCCGAAACATCAGAATCAGCGAGCTGTCGGCTTTCAGCCCCGACCGTGTCCGTGCCATCGGGTGAGAAAAGCGACATCTCACTGATTCTGATTTGCGGGTTGCGCTGTGTGTTTAAGTCTTTGTGCAGAATCCGTGTTCCTGCTCTCATTTACTGTCTTAGCTGTTGTTGAAATTTTGTGAGATTTCACCAGAAATTCTGGAATTTCAAGCAAAATAAATTTATATTAAAAAATAGATTCAGGATTTTAATTAATCGATTTTACGTTATCCAAGCCAGAATCGATTTTAATCGATAAATCGATTATAAAAACCCACCACTAAAAGCAACCTATTACACCCATTAAACACTAACATAGATGAATACTCAGATTTAAACCTTTATTGTTTCACAAAGGCTTAAAAAGGGAACGTCCACAGTTTAGACTGCAGCAGATTTTATTAAAGCAGTTTGACAGGAGCAAAGCAAAAACACAAAGAATAAGTGTTTCACATATTAATACATATAACATAATAATAAAAGAAAAGCAAAATAATGATAAAAAAGAATGAAAAAGTTGTCCAGAGCAGCAGGATGTCTGAGGTCTGCAGAAAGACAAAAACACAGCAGCTAAAAATAGTTGTTGAAAGAAAACGAGGTGGGAGCTGCTGATTCCTGAGCTTTGATACTGGATTAGCTTCAGTAGTTATTCCCATCACTGCTGTAGGAGCTACATTTAGTCACAGCTGATTGTCTCCTTTGACCAATCAGAAGACTACTGTTGTAAAAACAAGCAGACAAAGAACCAATGAGAGTGAAGAACAGGATAAAGAGCTCGTGTGATGGAGGCAAAGCAATAATCAGCAGACTGTAGCAGTTTCTATCTGGATGAAAGTAGAAGGAGCTCAGCGGAGCTCAGTCCCATATCTTTGGTTAGAAACAACATCAGTGATTTCCTGCTGCTCGAGATGATTCCAGCAGCTCTCATTAGTTTTCAGTTTTCAGTTTTATTTGTCATATGCAAGTTAGCACAGGGTCAATATTGCAATGAAATGTGTTTGACGAGCAGCAGTCACTCAGCAGCATGATACAGTAGGAGAAAATATAATAAAATAAAATAATAAAGAAAATAGAAAAATAGTAAGGAGCAAAATATTAGAGAGACATGGTAAAAGAGAAAAGATGACTAAATATATATATGTATCTATAAATATAAATATATGTATCTATAAATATAAATATATGTACACTAGTGATTAAATAAGAAAATCTTGAAAAGAAATATGACGGGAGGGCAGATGGGATATTGCACAGGAATGAGCAGCAGAAAATGACAGTATTGCACTTTTAAATATAAATATCAATGACAATAAAGTGGAGTGACCAGTGCAGATTAAACAGAGTACTTGTGAAGCTGCAGGGTAGCTTCTGAGTGCTGTGTTGTGTTTTGTTTAAGTGTTGTGGTTGAGGTGTCGTATGGCTTGGTGGTAAAAACTGTTTTTGAGTCTTGTAGTCCGAGCAGACAGACTCCTGTAACGTCTGCCAGACGGTAACAAGGAGAACAGCTGATGTGCTGGGTGGCTGTGGTCCTTGATGATGCTGTGTGCTTTACGGAGGCATCGCTGGAGATAAATGTCCTGAATGGCAGGAAGCCTCGTGCCAGTGATGTGCTTTGCTGCCTTCACCACCCTCTGTAGTGATTTACGGCTGTTGGCAGAGCAGCTTCCGTACCAAACTGTGATGCAGCTCGTCAGCAAGCTCTCAATTGCACACCTGTAAAAATTTGAGGTGAGGTTGGCATTCATGCTAAACTTCCTCAGCCTCCTCAGGAAGTAAAGCCGCTGGCGAGCTTTCCTGATACCAGTGTCTGTGTGAAGGGTCCAGGAGAAGTCCTCGGTGATGTTGACTCCAAGGAACTTGAAGCTGCTGACCCTTTCGACCTTGACACCGTTGATGTGGATGGGCTGGTGTTCCCTGACTGGTCGTTTCCGGTAGTCCACTATCATCTCTCTAGTTTTGCTGATGTCCTCTGAGATTCTGCAGCTTCTTGCAGTGTGACTCAGCTGACTTCTGACAGACCACAGACTGGCACAGCATCCACATGTGTCTCCTTTCAAACAGGCTCTTGATGTTTCCTCCCACATCATTCTGGCCTCTCAGTCTCCTTTGTTCTCCAGCTCTGTAGCTCCAGCTGATGAAGCTTCAGTTTCCATGTTGGTAACAGTAAACTACAGCCTCTGCTGTCAGCTGGGTAACTAAACAGAGCTGCAGCACGTCTCTGCGGTGGTGCTACATCCAGCCTGCAGACGGCCGTCTACATGTTGTAGTGGTTTACAGTCACCAGGGGGCGCTGTCCCAGCCATGCAGGCAGTGGGCTGCTCTGCTCGTGCTGTTGTTGGTGAAGCTGAAGTGAAAGCGAGAGTTAAAACACTGAACAGTGTCCACTGAGCTTCTCATGCTATTCTCATGCTCAAAGAAGTTTAACAGGAAGGACGACTCGTCCATCAGGCGTCCAGCTGTCCGTGACCGTGTCCACAGCAGAGTGTGACCGAGGCTTCATGCTAACACGCACACATGAAGCTAATACCACCACGAGCAGCTGCTCAGTGGATTTGGAGGACAAATGTCTGCAGCTTCTCACAGGCAGTATGCAGAATGTGGATCTCCACAAAGACTGTGGAGAGCTCGTCCCACACTCTAAATCCACACTTGTCTGCACAAAACTTCTCACACGTTCCCGTCACAAGTGTCTTCTAAGTGAAGCTACCAGGTTCAGGTGCAGCTTGTTTATCTGGAGCTGCAGTAGATGATCCGTCCTCACAAAGCAACACAGACAGCAGATATGCAAACGCACAACACAACCAAAGGATTCTCTCTGCATGTCTGTGGCTGATGCTGCTGGAACGAAGCTGTTTCAAACCTTGTTGTTCTGCACTTTGGGACCAGAAGAGGAAACTGAAGCTCTGTGCAGAGGGTTCAATGGAAGCAGCCAAGCGCTGTAAGTGTCTGCTGTACAGGGATGCTGGTTCAGCTGTGGCTCAGTTTCACAGGGTGACTCAATAAAAGCAGCAGGAAATCAAAGCTTGATGCTTTCATCAGTGTGGAAATAAGAAAGTTTCCTGTGACAGACACTGGAGCTCTTTCACTCTCAGCTTCACAGTTTCAGCTTCAAACTTCTTGCAACATGTTTCTAACACGGCCACATTCCACCTTAATGGAGCTGATATCTTGTGCATCAGCACATTTTCTAAAGGCAGCGATCACATCTTTAGTTTTGGATGTTGTTGTGTCTGGTTCAGTTTGGTTAAGAAGGAAAAACAAGCCGAGTCCGTGTAAGGTGTCAAAAATAGTGATTTTATTACACACTTTTGCGCAGAAGTGCGGGGAAAACAGTCTTGCATCAACAATCTCCACCGGGCGGAGGCTTTTCATCCTTATATTACCATTATGACATCACAGTTAGATCTTTACTGGAAATGATAACAATTGCCCTCCTCTTCCAAACATTGTCCTAATATAGACATGAACTGCTAGTCTTAAAAGAAAAACAAGTGTGTATTACATTGTGCATTTTGTGAAAGTGTATCTATCAGAAAAACTGTCCTCAGACGACCCTCCTATTATTACTAAATGTGTACGTGAACGTGCGTGTCTTATACAAGTACGTGCATGTAGTCGCAGGCCGGCGTACGTGCAGAACTGAACGCAGACAGGCCCGAATCCAACTGGACTGGTGTGATTGCAATGTAGTGCAACAACTTTAATCATCTGTGTGCATTAATATTTGCTCAGAATAACATAGATGTGATTCAAAGATTATTCTGTCAACTGATTCAACAATGGTAAATGATTAATCAAGGATAACTGATTATAAGAATACAAAATAAAATATCTCCTGGTCACACTCCTCCTCTTTGGCCTTTAGAAAAAAAAGGCCAACCTTTACCCAGATATTGTGTCACTCCTCCGACCAGGCGGCTTCTCGCAAAGGCATCATATGTTCCGGACCAGCTGACCCAGCTGAACCAGAAGCTATGGCCCTGCTCACCAGATTACCCAACACCTGCCTTACCAGAGGAATGAGACAACACCCGATCAGCAACAAACCTAGAAAAACCAAAAGAGAAAACATGGCAGACATAAACACACCTCTCCATTGCCCAAACACCGATGTGAACCAGTCTCCCAGCCTCGAGTTCACGCCTGATTGCTCATGCATGGTTCTAGACAACGATTTCAAATTCTCGAGCGCCCGCGTGACCGTTCCGTCCGGAGCAGTATTGTTGGGAATAAAGGTGCAACATAAGTCTCCAAACATCGCGCATACGCCCCCCTTCTCAGCCAATAACATGTCCAGAGCCATGCGATTTTGAATTCCCATTAAAGACGTCGGACCTAATTGTTCTGCAAGACCTTCCACCGCGTCCCTAGTGAGATTAGAGAGTCTCAACACATTATAATGAACATAGTTAATGCGATCAACATTTTTATTTGGGGTTATCCATAAAAACACACTCTCAAAGCCGGCCGCTATCTGATCAACTAACTTATACTCATCTGGAACTCCCCTGGGAACTCCTATTGAGTCAATCCAGGTTGGCGAGTCCCGTCTTGGATCATACCTGTGGATTCCCCCTGTGCTTCTCCTTCGTCTGGCTGTTGACACATCCGCGCCTCGCTGTGGAGCTGTCTCTAGCCTACTTCCTATGAGCATCAAAGGTGCACCTAAGCGCACCAAAGCACATGTTCCCACACTCCCCAAGGGAACCTGCACCAAAAGGGTGTACTCCCCACAATAATAATATAGCCCACCCCTTGCCCAGGTGCCTATAATTGTACTTGGGTCACTTATATCATTGGTAGTCCTACCTGTGATTGTCCTCTGACACCAGCTTGGATCAATCCTCCCTAACCTAAATCTCACTCTATCTGTAGAGAACTCAAAACATGTATAATTATCTCGTTTTGGTGTGAATGTACCTGGTTGTGTACGTTTATCAATTGGCGGATATAAACCTGACAAAGTGGTGCAATTACCTGTGTCCACCGCCTCTCTAGTTAATCTCAGCATGCAATTATAACCCCACTCATCCTCTGGATACAGAGGAGCGGGTTCAGTAAACAAATGAGGTCGAGCGGTAGCACAAGCAACACAATCAACCACTTGCTGCTCTTTAGCATTTTGAGCCACCCAATCTAACCACAGATTCCTATCACCGAAACCTGTGGCACGCTCTATTAACTCTTGAGGTTTTAATCTAGTGTAATCTGCGGCAACAAGCCATTTCTCTGGTGAGTCCTTGTAGGTGACTATCTCTGGAGGATCTGTTTGCTCTGTGTGATTTAGTGTAGCGTCGTTCCCTATCAGTTTAGATCTGGGATTGAATAAATTCACCCGAATTACCCCACTTGGATCTGTCCCTACTTTATCTACCCCTATGACGAGATAAAACGCGCCCCCGTCATACCCTGCTTCCGGGAGTTTGCTCCATGGACCTAGGGAAAGAGTAACAGGGTTATTTGTTACAGAATAATCTCTTTGAATGGCTATCCCTTCAAGGGCCGGTGGCACAGTTGGCTGCCATCCTACTCCTGTCCACGCAACCACATCCTGCCAAGAACACCACTGAGCCGTTATATAAGTATAAATTTCTCCGTTCATTGATGGACCCCACACCGACTTGGGATAACAAACCATAGGGTGATAACAAACCCACACATTATATGTTCTCCAGCTACTACCGTCACCCGAGCATTTAATTACCTCACACAAATCGAATGTGAACGCCGTCGTGGACCCATTTACATACCCAAACTCAACTCCACTACTGGCTTTAAGACACTCATCATTCCCACCTGAACCAACCGCGCGCTTGACTTTTTTCAACGACTTGATCGGTTCAGGCTCTGGAGCGGATAGACCTCTGCGTCTGGGCAATTCACCTGTCTGCCAAAAAACAAACAAACACGTTATAACACTTATTAACCCCAACACCCCCGTTATTTTCCAATTTTCCCACAATTTCATGATGGTCCCAGGCTCGTTTTACTTTTACTCTAAACTACGTATTAAGATTATAAAGTTATGAGTATAAAAGTATGTGATCAACGTACAAAACTATTAAGATTCCTTTAAACTATCAATTACTTCAGACTAGAGCCCTAGCCTATTAAGGAGCCTCAAATAAATTGATACTTGGCGTGTGACGCTCCTCTTCTTTCTTCACCTCGACTCAGGTTAGACTACTGAGGAGGACCGTTGTACAGGGGGAGAGGATTATTCTGCCTCTATGTTCCCCCTGTATTGGTTGGGGTGGAGCTTAGCTCCAGCAAGCTCTCGTCCGCGACTGCACACTGAGACCAAGTGGAACCAGGTCTCCCCTTTCCCTTCAGACGGACCGCGCTAGTGGTCCGGGCAGTTACTTCGAAGGGTCCGGTCCACCTCGGGTCTCTCCACTTTCGCTTAATGACCTTCAACCACACCGCCTTGGCATCGGGGATGGACCTGTCCTCCGCCTTCACCCCTTCTCCAACCTGTTGTGTGAAACTAGACACAAGAGCTTTTAATTCTTTCCAACATTCAATATGTTTTCTATTAGTTTTTATACTTTCTTCCGCCGGAACTGTTGTCCAAGGACCTGGAAACTGTCGTCCTGTCAACAGCTCATATGGTGTGAAACCTGTGGATTGATTAACACAACATCTTATTATCATCAATGCAATTGGCAGGGCTGCTACCCAATTTAGCCCCGTGTGAGCAGAAATCTTAGCAATTTTATTCTTCAAGTTTAAATTCATTCTCTCTACCTTTCCCTGCGACTGGGGGTGATATACAGTGCCAAATCTATGTTGCAACCCCAGCTTCTGTTCTACCTCTGCCAAATCTTTGTTTTTAAAATGAGTCCCATTGTCGGACCTAATCCGCTTAGGGAAACCATGACGGGGGATGTAGTGATTAATTAAGCATTTAATCACACTTTTTGCATCCTCCCTCTTGGTTGGCCATGCCTCAGGCCAGCCCGTCAAAGCATCGACACTTACCAGTAGATATCGAACTCCTCCTGGGCCTGGATCAATCATGTCAGTGAAGTCAATTACAATCTCTTCACCTGGCCTTTCTGGAATGGGGAACTTACCTGCCTCTGGTTTAATCACTGGCTTCGGATTGTGCCTCCCACAGATCAGACACGTCCTAGCCTTCTCCTTGATCATATCCTTCAAAAAGGGATGCCACCAATGGCACAGATGTCTCCCCATCTGGGCGACACCTACATGTCCAAGGCCGTGCGCTTCGGCAATCTTCTGTTTTGCCAAGTTGGCTGTCAACACTGGTCGACCGTCAGGTCCTCGCCAGAGACCTCCTTCTTCCCAGGCTCCTCGATTCTTCCAGACCCCCTTTTCCTCTGGGGCTGCCTCCTCTTGAGCCTTCCTGGCTTCCTCTAGCATGTTGACCCCTAATTCTTCCTCCACCGTTATTTGTACCATCTGTCGTGATGCTTTATAACCCGCTGCCTCTTTATAACTCCACTTTTGCTTAACCCAGAAGAAGCTCAGAAGCACAGAAATGGAGAAATAGAAAGATAGAATCAAGGCCGCAACTATACACACACACACACACACCGCTCGTTCTCGCGCGCGTGTGCCCGCTGCCGCACAGCACAACACAGCCCCCTCCTTTTTTCTCACAGAGACAGAGAGAGAAAAAGAGACCCTTTTCCTTTTTTCTCCAGCACTCATACACACAAAATCTCCTCTAATAGACAGAGGAAGAGAAAAGAAAAGAGGTTGTGGGAGGAATTTTAACAGGAGTTTCAGATTTAACAGATTTACAAAACTTATTTACACTTTATATAGAATCACACATAGTTTATATCTTATTTACACACGGGCCCGCATAGACGTCGTATGCCAGAAGAGGTTACACCTAAGTTTTTGACTAATTTAAAAGCATCTAAGCCCAGGCCTCACCTTACTGATCAATTACACGCTTCGGGAACGCCCTCCCGAGAGCGCTCGAATTCCTAAGAAAACACCATATGCCAGAACAACTTCTCTTCTCTATTTTTCTGCTGGTGTTCCTAAGTTTTCCACTAATTTAAAAGCATCTTTCAGCCCAGAGCCGCGCTCTTTCTAACCAATTACCGTTTCAAGTACGCCGCCTTGAAAACGGTCAAATTACTAAGTTCTAGTTAATTTATACCTGCTTCCCGTCAGGTAAAAACCAGGACCTCCACCAGCCGTGTGAAATATCCCAGATCACACTTTTGGCTTTACTTAAAGTTCACAAGTCCCCAACGTTAAGGTTACAGGCGAGTCTGACTCTGTCAATCAATCTGGCACAGTAAGGAAGCGGTCTCCCGTCGACTGCTCCGGTTTGTTTGGGATGCTCGAAGTTCCCCGGCAACCAACCGAGCAAAAAACCTGACCCCGCGTCCGAAGTCAGGGGTCACCGCCACAGTGCTGAGCAACTGCGCCCTTAAGGGACCGCGTCCCTTGTCCTAATAAAATTTACTTGTTTTATAAGCCTCACGGTGAGCTCTCAGCCCCCGTTTATTACCTGAGACCCGAGACCGCGTCTCTGCTAAATAATTAAACCAAAAACCCTACACTAACCAGGTAACTGCTGGCATCCAGCCACCCACATCGGTTTTTTTTTTCACACCATCAAACCGTGTTATTTATTTCCACACACCTTAAAACCGTATTATTTTAACCTCATATAACCTCTTAAACCTCTTAAATTCGCTCCCCCAATAAACAGCAATAAATTTTATCAGTCAAATGTTCCCCAAATTTTAAACACAAATTACCCCAGACAAAAATCACTATGGACAAACACCAGAAACCTATACTGAGTGAATATTATTTTAATTAAATTTAGTTTCCACTTCCAATATAGCGCCTTTGGATAAAAATCAACAGGTGGCACTCACCTTTCTTATGTCGCCTGGCATCACTCAGATAGGTTGCTGGCCTTCGCCCCCTTTGCCACCCCCACGTCGAGCTGCAAGCTCCCTTCTGTCCCAACCAGGTTTCGGCACCAAGTTGTTACGTCTGGTTCAGTTTGGTTAAGAAGGGAAAAACAAGCCGAGTCCGTGTAAGGTGTCAAAAATAGTGATTTTATTACACACTTTTGCGCAGAAGTGCGGGGAAAACAGTCTTGCATCAACAATCTCCGCCGGGCGGAGGCTTTTCATCCTTATATTACCATTATGACATCACAGTTAGATCTTTACTGGAAATGATAACAATTGCCCTCCTCTTCCAAACATTGTCCTAATATAGACATGAACTGCTACTCTTAAAAGAAAAACAAGTGTGTATTACATTGTGCATTTTGTGAAAGAGTATCTATCAGAAAAACTGTCCTCAGACGACCCTCCTATTATTACTAAATGTGTATGTGAACGTGCGTGTCTTATACAAGTACGTGCATGTGATCACAGGCCGGCGTACGTGCAGAACTGAACGCCGACAGGCCCGAATCCAACTGGACTGGTGTGATTGCAATGTAGTGCAACAACTTTAATCATCTGTGTGCATTATTATTTGCTCAGAATAACATAGATGTGATTCAAAGATTATTCTGTCAACTGATTCAACAATAGTAAATGAATAATCAAGGATAACTGATTATAAGAATACAAAATAAAATATCTCCTGCTCACAGTCTCTGTCTTCTTTAGTTGCTCTGTCTCCCCTATCACCTGCATCCCCTTGTCTAGTTCGCGTCTATGTGTATCTTAAGTTCCTATATCCCCGTGTTCAGTCAGTGTTTTGTGTCTGCCCTGTTCCCACGTCTCTGTTCCCTTTTGTTATAGTGCCTGCCCGTGAGTCTGTGTTATGTTTTCCTGTTTTACTTTGAAAGTCCATGTCTGATGTTAATGTGTCCTGGTTTTGCTTCCCCCTTGTCTCGTTAGGCCTGATTTGCCCCAGCTGTGTTTCCCTCCTGTTACCCATTCCCTGATTGCTCCCTCTGTGTATTTAAGCCCTGTGTTTCTTGGTGTCTGGGTCGCGATCTACCGTTTACCAAGCTGTGTGTTCTGTCAGTCCGCTGGTATTAGTTTGTTTTTTGATCGTTTCCAGTTATGCTATATTGAGTTTTACATTAAAACGGGTTTTTTGAGTTTACATCTGTCTCTGGAGTCTGCACCTTGGGTCCTTTTCCTGTCTGCACACAGCCGCACCTAACAGAAGATCGCGACCAGAACATGGACCCCGCAGACTCTTTTTCCTCGGAGTACAACACCGAGATGGAGCGGATGGTGAGCCTGCTTGACCCATCGCCCAGTCCCCTGATTTAAGGACCATGGCAGTGGGGCTGAGTGCGGTGGAGGCCATCATTCGGTTTAACCCCCGGCTTAGCCAGTTTGCTAAGGACACTAAGTTGAACGACACCATTACTGCCTGGAGAGAGCAAGTCAAGGCTGGTGAGCTTGCTCTCTCTCTCTCTACATCTTCCCCACCGTTACTCCAGGACTACACACACTTTCCTTCTGTTTCAGCACTGCCACGGACTTCCTCTCCCTCCCCACACCAGCTGGGTTCTCGTTCACCTGCCTTTTTCCTGGCAGCTATGTGGTCAGAGGATGAGGAGGAGGTCTCTTTTCCTCCACTGGTTCCTGTTTCCTCATCCCGAAGGAAACGGCGTTCTAGCCGCTGCCACAACAGAACTGTTGAGCAGTTTGACTCTGGACTTTCTGACATCACACCCACTTCATCTGTTCTGCAAACTGGTTCTGCTGGAGGGTCCGAGGGGCCCGTTCAGCCTCCTGTCTCCGCTGGAGGGTCCGAGGGGCCCGTTCAGCCTCCTGTCTCCGCTGGAGGGTCCGAGGGGCCCGTTCAGCCTCCTGTCACGTCAGCTGGAGGGCCCGAGGAGCCCGTTCAGCCTTCTGCCACGTCAGCTGGAGGGCCCGAGGAGCCCGTTCAGCCTTCTGCCACGTCAGCTGGAGGGCCCGAGGAGCCCGTTCAGCCTTCTGCCACGTCAGCTGGAGGGCCCGAGGAGCCCGTTCAGTCTTCTGCCTCTGCTACGTCTGGTCCGGCCTCCGAGTCTGCAGCAGCCTCTGTTCCTGCTTCGGGCCTCTGCAGCAGCCTCTGTTCCTGCTTCGGCCTCTGCAGCAGGCCTCTGTTCCTGCTTCGGCCTCTGCAGCTTCGCCTGGTCCAGTCTCCGAGTGTTCAGCTTCGTCTGCTCCTGAGGTCTTCATGCTGTTTGTTCCTGCTCGTCCCGCCCGGCCTGCACGTCCCGCCCGGCCTGCTCATCCTGCACGTCCCCGCCCGGCCCGCACGTCCCGCCCGGCCCGCACGTCCCGCCCGGCCCGCACGGCCCGCCCGTCCTGTCCGGCCTGCACATCCTGTCCGGCCGATGACTGGACGTCGTTGCCGTCATGGACGGCCCCCTGAACTACTCCGCCACCAGTGCCTCCCGCCCGGCCGGCCTCCTGACCTGCTCGGTCGCCGTCGGTGTGCCTTCCCGCCCGGCCGGCCTCCTGACCTGCTCGGTCCGCCGTCGGTGCCTCCCGGCCGGCCGGCCTCCTGACCTGCTCGGTCGCCGCCGGTGCCTCCCGCCCGGCCGGCCTCTGACCTGCTAGGTCGCCGTCCGGTGCCCTCCGCCCGGTCCCCGGCCTCCTGATCTGCTCGGTCGCCGTCGGTGCCTTCTCCGCCCGGCCGGCCTCCTGATCTGCTCCGGTCGCCGTCGGTGCCTCCCGCCTGGCCGGCCTCCTGAACTGTTTTCTGGGCTCTTGGGCCGTCAGCCTCCGGGCCTGCCCCCTGAACTTTTTGTGAACTGTTTTTCCTGGCTGCCTGCGCCTGTCATGAGCCTGTTTTTTGTTCTGTTGCTTTCCGGGCTCCTGTGTTTGCACTTTTTTTTTTTTTTGTTTCTGGCTCAATGTGTTTTATTTGTTTCGAGCCCCTCCGTCCTGTTTCCCCCGCCGCCCACCCTGGTTGGGTTGTTTTTGTTTTTTTTTGATTTTGATGTTTGGTTTGGGCTGTCTGGAAGCCAGCCCTTAAGGGGGGGGGTACTGTTAGGATGCCTGGGTCGTCGACCCAGGGTTTTTGAGTTTATGATATTATGTATACTTCCTAGTTTTTGGTTTCTTTGAGTTCTGTTTTATGGCTTAGGTCTCTGTCTTCTTTAGTTGCTCTGTCTCCCCTATCACCTGCATCCCCTTGTCTAGTTTGCGTCTATGTGTATCTTTAGTTCCTATATCCCCGTGTTCAGTCAGTGTTTTGTGTCTGCCCTGTTCCCACGTCTCTGTTCCCTTTTGTTATAGTGCCTGCCCGTGAGTCTGTGTTATGTTTCCTGTTTTACTTTGAAAGTCCATGTCTGATGTTAATGTGTCTGGTTTTGCTTCCCCCTTGTCTCGTTAGGCCTGATTTGCCCCAGCTGTGTTTCCCTCCTGTTACCCATTCCCTGATTGCTCCCTCTGTGTATTTAAGCCCTGTGTTTCTTGGTGTCTGGGTCGCGATCTACCGTTTACCAAGCTGTGTGTTCTGTCAGTCCGCTGGTATTAGTTTGTTTTTTGATCGTTTCCAGTTATGCTATATTTGAGTTTTACATTAAAACGTTTTTTGAGTTTACATCTGTCTCTGGAGTCTGCACCTTGGGTCCTTTTCCTGTCTGCACACAGCCGCACCTAACATCATTGATATTTATATTTATCTCCTAACCCAGTATGAACCTTCCAGATCCCTCAGGTCATCTGGATCCGGTCTTTTATCAGTTCCCAGAGTCAGAACCAGACACGGAGAAGCTGCATTCAGCTTTTATGCTCCTTATATCTGGAACAAACTCCCAGAAAGCCTCAGATCAGCTGAAACACTCAGTTTATTTAAATCCAGGTTGAAGACTCACCTATTCTCAGCTGCATTTGAATAAAGCACCAAATCCACACTTTTAAGCTTAAATTTCAAAACTTACACTAACTACTGATCTTATCTACTTCTGATATTATCTGTTTTGATCTTATATACTGTTTTGTTCTGATTTTATCTGTTTTGATTTTATATACTGTTTTGTTTGTTAAGTGGGTTTAGAGCTCTGGGTAGCTCCCCAGCTGGGTCTAGACTGGGTCTAGAGAGTATTTTAAATTCAGGGAATTTAAAATAGAAAGTAGCTCGTCCACAGAAGGACTGGTAGCTCCCCTTACGATAAGGGTTCAGATCGCGCGGACAGGTGTGGGATTAGAGCTCTGGGTAGCTCCCCAACTGGGTCTAGACTGGGTCTAGAGAGTGTTTTAAATTCAGGGAATTTAAAATAGAAAGTAGCTCGTCCACAGAAGGACTGGTAGCTCCCCTTACGATAAGGGTTCAGATCGCCCGAACAGGTGTGGGATTAGAGCTCTGGGTAGCTCCCCAACTGGGTCTAGACTGGGTCTAGAGAGTGTTTTAAATTCAGGGAATTTAAAATAGAAAGTAGCTCGTCCACAGAAGGACTGGTAGCTCCCCTTATGATAAGGGTTCAGATCACGCGAACAGGTGTGGGATTAGAGCTCTGGGTAGCTCCCCGACTGGGTCTAGAGAGTGTTTTAAATTCAGGGAATTTAAAATAGAAAGTAGCTCGTCCACAGAAGGACTGGTAGCTCCCCTTACGATAAGGGTTCAGATCGCGCGAACAGGTGTGGGATTAGAGCTCTGGGTAGCTCCCCAACTGGGTCTAGACTGGGTCTAGAGAGTGTTTTAAATTCAGGGAATTTAAAATAGAAAGTAGCTCGTCCACAGAAGGACTGGTAGCTCCCCTTATGATAAGGGTTCAGATCACGCGAACAGGTGTGGGATTAGAGCTCTGGGTAGCTCCCCAACTGGGTCTAGACTGGGTCTAGAGAGTGTTTTAAATTCAGGGAATTTAAAATAGAAAGTAGCTCGTCCACAGAAGGACTGGTAACTCCCCTTATGATAAGGGTTCAGATCGCGCGAACAGGTGTGGGATTAGAGCTCTGGGTAGCTCCCCAACTGGGTCTAGACTGGGTCTAGAGAGTGTTTTAAATTCAGGGAATTTAAAATAGAAAGTAGCTCGTCTACAGAAGGACTGGTAGCTCCCCTTATGATAAGAGTTCAGATCACGCGAACAGGTGTGAAATGTGTGTGTTTAGTTAGTTTGTTTGTTTGCTTGTTTTAATCCATTTTAAATCATGCTTTTTATTTGTTTTTGTTTCTAATGTCTCTGTAAAGCACTTTGAATCACCTTGTTGTTGAATTGTGCTATACAAATAAATTTGCCTTGCCTTGCCTTGCCTTAAAAGTGCAATACTGTAATTTTCTGCTGCTCATTCCTGTTCAATATCCCATCTGCCCTCCTGTCATATTTCTTCAAGATTTTCTTATTTAATCACTAGTGTACATATATTTATATTTATATTTATAGATACATATATATTTAGTCATCTTTACCATGTCTCTCTAATATTTTGCTCCTTACTATTTTTCTATTTTCTTTATTATTTTATTTTATTATATTTTCTCCTACTGTATCATGCTGCTGAGTGACTGCTGCTCGTCAAACACATTTCATTGCAATGTTGACCCTGTGCTAACTTGCATATGACAAATAAAACTAAAACTAAAACTGAAACTGAAACTAATCTCCACCTCAATGTTTTGACCCACTGACTTTATGCTCAGTTAGTCAAACACATGTTGAACTTAAGGAACAAAAGTTGTGAACCACAAAACTACAAAAAAATCAGTTCAATTTTTTAGATATTAGTGGCACAGGAAGCTTTTAAAAGTGGAAAGGATAAGATCTGTTGAAGATTCAAATGAGTGAGTAAATGATCTCTGATCATTTTTGATGTGCGCGTTTGAACAATAGTTTTACAGTTACACACAAATTATCGCACATATTTGTGAATCATTGCTCATAGACGCAACTTTCTGCCCATAAACCTTCAGCTCAGTAGGTGACTGCTGTGACTGTTGTTCGTGTTGTGTACCTGTAGCTGCCGAACATCATGCAGCAAGCTGGAACAAGCTTGCTCCTTCAGCTGATATCCACAGCTGATATCCACAGCTGATATCCACAAACTGTTGCCATCCACTCTTCATGGGCATGAGTGTGAGTGCTCTCTGATGAGTTTTGAGTGTTTCAGAATCAGAATACTT
The DNA here is from genome assembly GCF_900408965.1 of Simochromis diagramma. Lineage (NCBI taxonomy): Eukaryota > Metazoa > Chordata > Actinopteri > Cichliformes > Cichlidae > Simochromis > Simochromis diagramma. The sequence goes on along the minus strand of NW_024387179.1, from coordinate 17,041 downwards.
TATTAAACCCTAAGGAAATTATGTGGATTACAGTTGCTGCAAGACAGTAACAGTAACAGACTAAATATTTACTTAATACAAATAATAATACAATGCATTACAGAGTTTACCACTCTAACTACAAGGTAAGGGACAAAGAAATGATTAAGAAAAGTCAAGCTAAAGAGAAAAAGCAGGAGCAACTGTAACAGACATGCACATATTTTTCTTGTGACAATCTTTGTCTCACAAATAAAAGGGTTTCCAACGTGTAACTGTCATTCCTAACACAGCAGGTTGGAACAGGCCCTGGATTCCTTTTGCTTTTTGACAGATTAGATTGACTTATACACAAAGATGGAACTATAGTTTGTGGAGTTATTAAACTTAATGCTCTTGGCTTCTCACAGAACCAAGTGCATGCTGTGTTAAAGTGACAAAGGACAAATGTATTCTTTTAAACTTTAAACAATGAAGAGCAGAGGTCGTGAACATCAGACCAACAACAGCACAATGAGAACACAAACATTGTCATGTTCTGTATGGATCCAGCCCCTAAACATGGACACAAATCTCTACAAATATAAAAATATAAAGCAAATTTGTGTTCATATAGATGAAATAAATGGAAAACCTGCGTTCAGAAACATGAGGCGAAAGATTAAAAGTTATGAATATTAACTGCTGTAAGACATGAAGTACTTTTCACATAATTGATTGAGTTTAATTTTTGTTAAGTCCTCTATAGGTGAGGCTCAATACCAGTTATTGTGGGAGCCTTGGAGACTGGGTTTCAGTAAAACAACTGTTTTAAAGTTAAAATAGTCATATATATATATATATATATATATATATATATATATATATTAAATGATTGATAGGAAAAGATTCATAATTGTGTAAATCTTGTCTGTGACCGATTCACTGACAGAATAATGTTTCAGATCACAAACACTAAACTATTAGGACATAAAAATATTTTAAACATTGCAGCTGGAATAAAAAAACTCATGTACAGATTTTAAATTTCATCTTCACAGATTAGATTGCTTTTGTGTCATTAGGCGGTTCTAGCTATGGACAGGAGTAGGCTCACACCACCCAAACACCGGCACACAGTGTATGGGTGGGTGGATGTTACCACCCAATCAAAAGTGAGGAAAATAAGGCTCAGAGAAAACATGAGCACTGTTTCTAACTTCTGATTGGGTGGGCAGTGTACAGCCCATCTTCATATTCTCTGACTGAACACCTTCATACCGTCATCAGATCATCATCAGGTGCAAACAGACAAAGAAGCAGACGCCGTGCTTCGCCTGTGAACTCAGAGGACGACAAACAGGTAGAGCACAAATTTATCTGCCGTTTTTTCTCAACAGTTAAACTCATCAATAAATGTTTGTTTTTTATGTTTTGGATACTCTGCAGATCTGATTTAAATTAAGATACTTTCAATTTTTCCTGATTTACATCTTTTCATTTTGGCTGCAGGGCACTGAGAGTGAACCTGCTACTGTGTGTGTTATGATACAGAACTATAATTTATAAAACTGTTTTTTGATAATACTCTTTTATGAATTGACTGCACTGAATGAGCAAAAACATTAAAATAAGGTTATTTGTTATATAACATATGATGACATAAATAATATCGTCTCAGCTGACAGAAAAATTGTATTTAAACCGAAGGGCGAGACAGTTGGCTGAAGAGGAATATTTTAATGTTTTATCTATATGAAAGTTTTAATCTCTCCACTGAAACTGCCACAACCCCACCCCCCATGTACACGCATTATGTGCAGCTGCTCACCTATACCCAGCAGGCTGGAACATGTCTTGGTATTCCCTTTGTTTTATTGCAGATATCGCCCACACACTCAAATCGTGTTTCACTTTCTGGAGTTTTCAGACTCTGTGATCTCATCTAATCATCATTCTAGAAAGCATTTGCTAAATGTAAGATGTGAATATGGTTATAATGCAGGTGATGTGGTCTATAGTTGCTCATTTCTATCCAACTGTGCAGATCAGATTTAAATGTGGCACGATCTGTCATAATCTTCTATGATTAAAAGTAATCGTAAGATATTTGTGACACAAGTAAATGTGTCACAAATATCTTCAGCTACTTATGGACTGTAAGATTTCTGAAAGCAGAAATGATCTCTGAGGTTGAGAATGTGGAATAAATCATTCATGCCTCCCCCCCCCCCCCTTTTTTTTTATATAACACACTCTACATGGTGACCAACTCCAGACCAACTGAAGCATTGCATAAACCAACCAACATCACAATAAAAACTTTTCTTTTTTGTGCTGTTCCATTTGATCCATTCATGCTTCCCCGTGAAATTCAAAGAACCTAAAATGCATTTTTTTCCCCTTCCAGTTCATCCCCTGGTCCTTTCAGAAAAGTGACATCATGGCAACCAAAACAGCTGGTGAGTCCCACTCATATTTCATTGAACAGCAGTGAGGATTTTGCACTCACACTGTCCAAATGTGTCACAGAGAGTAGATTTAGAGAGTAACTGTAACATCTGTTCAGGTATTGGAAGTAAAATTACACAACAAACAGGTGCAGCAGCAGGGTGGAGCAGGATCCAACTGCCATGTTCATACGGTGCTGTTGATAGGAGCAACGTTGGCTGATAAACGTATCCAACATGCTCACAGTACATGTTCTGCCAATTCAGTTAATCATTTTATCATTTCCAGTCGCTTCAGTTACTAAAAGAATGAATGTAAATAAAAAAATAAATACCAAAAAGCTGCTTAAAGGCTACTGTGTCTTTACGTGCCCAGCTAATGCATTTCCTTTGTGTGGGCTGTCAAGTTAACATTCAAAGACTGACACCACCAACAAGTGTATCTTTGTTGGTGGAGGTTGGGAAGCGTATCTGTAACCGGAAGGTCGCTGGTTCGATCCCTGGGCTCTCTGTCCTGGTCGTTGTGTCCTTGGGCAAGACACTTTACCCTACCGCCTACTGGTGTTGGCCAGAGGGGCCGATGGCGCGATATGGCAGCAGCCTCGCTTCTGTCAGTCTGCCCCAGGGCAGCTGTGGCTACAACTGTAGCTTGCCTCCAGCAGTGTATGAATGTGAGAGTGAATGAATAGTGGTATTGTAAAGCGCTTTGGGTGCCTTGAAAAGCGCTATATAAATTCAATCCATTATTATTATTAACTTATACCAGCAATTCCAACAGATGTGTCTCTACCTGCCCTTGATAGACAACAACGTATAAGCTAAACCAGCACAATGCTTCACATCCCACCTAGTGTGCAAAAGCGGGATCAACAAGGGTTAAGTTTTTTTTTCCCATGCACTGGAGATATTCTGACAGTATATGTGTTCTAAATCTATCCATCAATTCAAAGGGTCTGTGGGTTTTACTGTGCAGTTTTGTTACTTAAAAAAAAAAAAAAAAAAAAAAAATCAGTTTGTGTTTTTTCCGTATCCAGAGCCTGTTCTAGCTTTTAATTTCTTCTATTATCCTCACTTTTCACATTCTTGAACTTCTTAGGCCACATACTCCTGCTATAACACTTAGATCTGCTACTCAACTACTGCGTTTGCTCTGGCTACCCCGGTACCGTGGAATAACCTCCCTCTCACTTTCCACGCCTCTGATTCTATTGCATTGTTTAAATCACGACTAAGGACATATTTATTCAATCTTGCCTTTCCTTCTACTTAATATTTGACTTGTGATTTTACATATGTAATTTTATGCTTATTTTAATTCTTTGTTTGAAATGCATCTGCTGCTTCTCCTATCAGTGACAGTGATCTGCTTGCATACCTAGTTCTTGTTTTGGTCCTATTTCTTTTTACCTTTCTTTTATTCTATATATTCACGTGTTAAGCACCTTGGTATACACTTGTTTTTTAAGTGTGTTTTATAATTAAAGCTTCTTCTTCTTCAGCAAAAAAGCAGATGCCCTTGTGACACGGCCCTTTCCATTTATCTGGGCTTGTGGCCCTCTGTGGCTGGGTATTTGAATATGAACTTTAGGAAGAAGGAGGAACAGAGTGAAATATAAGAGTGGAGGAAAGAGCACACAGGTGGATTCTTGACCTCAACAGGAGGCCGAGATTAAGAGGTCAAGACGTTCACTGGGAGTGAGCAGGGTGGACAAGATTTGAAAGGAGTCCATCAGAGAGGCTAAGATGGTTTGGACATGTGCAGAGGAAGGACAGTGGATTTACTGGATTAATGGACAAAGGATGATGGAGATGAAACTACCAGGCAGGAGGAAAAGAGAAAGACCTCAGAGAAGATTCGTGCCATGAAGGAGGACATGCACAGGGGTTGAGGTGGCAGAGGAAAATGCTGGGATTTTTTTTCTTGTTCCTATGTTTAGTCATCTTGATAATTTCCTGATATATTCGTTTTTCAGGAAAATCAGGGAAATGGTGAACAGGAGGGAAAAACAGCTGGAACTAATTGGGCAGATGAGCCGGGGAAAGAGGCTGAACACAGAGAACCAACACCTAAGAACTAGAAAATCTCAAGATACATAACCAGAATTAAACCAAAAAATAAGATAATAGTAATCAAAACAAAAACACTGAGTCATCAGACTAAGGAGCATGACAACAGCAAAAAGAAGAAAGCACAATGAGATGATAGCCAGGGTTTCACCAATGGGTGTAGTTCAACAATTGAGCTATGACCAACTTTTCACCACTGCCAAAGAAAGCATGTTACCAAAAACCCCTGACATAATGGCTTCTTGCCGACAACAAGAAACACAAAGAAGCTGTGTTGAGGGAAAACAAACAAACAAATGTGGTGCCTCTGTGCTACGCTGAGATGCTTTCTTGGTTTGTTTTGAAAGCAATATTTGGATTTCTTTACTTTCTCTAGTCAGCACTTAGAAACAAGAATTAGAGTCATGGTAGTGATACTGAGATGTGCAGAATAAAGATGTCATATTACTGTGAAAATTTGCTCCATCTATGAAGATGATCAGAACTTTTTAAAAGTATCAGAAGCAGAGACCTGATGGCACATTCATGTAGTACTAAGAGATTTTCCATGTTTAAGTGTTGAGAGATAATTTGAGTTCTTTGTATTTTTGCAGAAGATTTCAAGAAACTAGAAGATAGCAGCTCTGACATCAAGGACTGTAAGTCAAACTAACAACATTCATGTATCATGAGTAAAATAAAAACAATTTCATTTAAAGTATCAGTTGTAATGCCAAAAGCTATATAATTTAGAAAGGGAGGAATAAAGTTCTACTAATCCTACAATGACATTTCCTTCCTGTGTTGTTAGCCATTGGTCAATCAGATTTTAATCCCACCAGCATGTTCTGGGTCTGGCCTTGGGCCTCCTCCTGATAGGACATGTCCAGAACACCTCACCAGGAGGTGCCCAGGAGGCATTCTAGACATAAGGTGAACTAAATCAATAAGGTGAACCAAATCAATGCCTTTTGATATGGAGAAATAAGAGCTCCAGTTTGAACCTCTCAAATGACTTAATGTCAACGGCCATGGCCACCAAAACTCAAGTGTACACGAAACACATACAGTTGGGGAATTATTGTTTGCCTTTTATTTACTTCACTATAAATAAAGAAACCTTTTCATTGCAAGAATCCTGCATTTGGGTCCTACTTCCCCACTCACCCACTGTCTGCCACGGTGACAAATTCAGTACTAAAAGAGAAATGATTGAAATTGTAATATAGTCATCAATCATCATATTCTAATCAGCTCATGAAATGTAATATAAATTTTAAATTATTTACTTATATTCAGTGAATTTGGTTTGTCCGAACATTGACCTACATTTTAATCTCTTAACTCACACTGAGAGTTTTAAAATTCTGCTAGAAGAATAAATTGTTTTGGGCATATATTGCTGCACTGCATCATCAAATCAAAAATCAAATCACTTTTATTGTCACATCACATGTGCAGGTACATTGGTACAGTACATGTGAGTGAAATTCTTGTGTGCAAGCTTCACAAGCAACAAAGTTGTGCAAAATACAATAATGTAAACAAGCAAAATACAAGAATGGCTACATCTGAAACTAATAAATATATGTTCAATATATGATAGTATATGCATTTCTGGATGTGTATACTAAATATTTTTCTGTGTGTGTGTGTGTGTGTGTACACATATTTTACAAATTAAATAGAGTAAACAATAAATAAAATATATAAAAATATACAGGGTTGAGACATGTGCAAAACAGTGGCATTACTAGTATGGAGTGCATAATGTTGAAGTTCCAGTAGTGAAGCTGAGGTGTCTAGTGAAGCTATGGCTATGGATTGAAAAATACCCCCCACACCCCACCTTATCTCACTTTTTTTATTCAAACAATCGACAGAAAATTTCACAGACATATTTTTATGTAATGTTTTTAAGGCTGCGGTGTTAATTTCTTTTGTAACATGAGCCACGCAGCAACGCTAGGCTAACACGAACTAGCTAGCAAGATTATAAACCTGGTGCTAAACTAAGAGAAGCCACAAAATCAGTTTGAATAAGAATAAACATGTACTCACCAAGTCAGTGTATCAGGTAAAGATTCACAGCAATGACAATAATCTCTTGAGCTGACGCTTTTCCAGGTTTGCTCAACATATTCCATAACAAATGCTGGCACCATGAACATGCGGACTGATCCGAGAGGGAGGAGGACGGTAGTGACGTGGCATTTTCAAAACACATCCTTCCGCACTGAGAAGCAAAACTTCCAGCTTACTACTTAGTTTTCTAAGTTAAGACAACTCAAATAAATTGAGTTTATCAGCGTTTTTGCATAAAATGCACTGGTAAATTATTAAAATCTAGTTCTAATAACAAATTGATAAAAACTGAGTTCAGCCTATTTATATTTTTAATTAAACACAATATTACATTTTTACAGTGTATGCTATTTCGTGGCTAATTATGTTTTGTTTTTTTTTACCCATATTGTTCATATTTTTTTCCTGCCCTCCTTTTAACTAATTCTTTTATTTTGTCTTATGCTATTGCTCTGACCGACTGTGAAGCACTTTGGTTAACTTTGTTGTATTATTATGTGCTATAGATATACATTTTGATTTGATTTGACCATAAATATTACACTAAATTACACTAAAACACAATTTTAAAGTAAAATTAAAATCCCTTGTTATTTTAAACTTTTCGACATCCATATCAATTAAAATTAAAGTTATTACCCATATATACATGCTATAACTTGGGTAAAATATTAGAAATGAACACACTAGGTTTTTCTCATACATGTTTTAAAAGCTGTTTGGGCTGAGGAGGAGCATTATTATTGTACAAAAATGAAACGAAAATGAGGTTAAAAATACCACAGACGGAGACATGAATATTGTTGTTTAAAAAATTTATGAATAAGCAAAATAAAGTGTATTTACATTAAATTTCCATTTTTCAGTAATTGAACTTATTTTTTTAGTGTCTGAGATGAGGGCTGTCCTGATGGGGGAACAGCTGGTCTAAGAGGAGCACAGTGGGGAACTTCATACTGGAAGAGACTGTGTTCAACTGTCATGATGAAGCAGACCTCTGTCTGAGAGTCAAAAGAGAGCCTGAAAGGGAAAGAAATTGATCTCATCAACACTCCAGACCTGCTGTCAACCTAAAAATCCCCATGAAGATCTGACAAAACATGTTGAGAACTGTGTGAGACTCTCTGCTCCTGGACCTCATGTGTTTTCTGCTGGTCTTCCAGCCTGCAGACTTCACTGAGGATTACAAAGAGAGGCTACAAATGGTCCTTGAACTCTTTGGTGATCTCATCACTTGATAGTGCACTGGTTCTGATAATGCCCAAAGACAAGAGTTCAACTTCCATTGAAAAGTATCTGCAGCATCCACAGTTAGGAGACATAATCAAGAAATGTAGTGGAAAATTGTTGTGGCAGAACCTGGAACATGAGCAACTGTTAGCAGCCATAGATACAGTGGTGAAGAAGAGCCATGGGGGGAGGATGTTTCCAGAGAGGAAACATCTGTTTCACTGAGTCAAGATGAGGAAGATAAAGTCCCTGCCAACTTGGATCCTTTAAGAGGTGGTGAGTCTAGGAACAGTATTTTTTGTACAGTATAATGTGATGGTCAGGTTTAAGTTCAGGGTTTTCAGCAGTGTACAAATACTGCAATCCAGGGGGGGCTAAATGGACACCACTGCCTGGAAAACTCCTGACAGCTTGCTTGGTAACAACTACCTTTCTGACTGAAATACTGAAGATGACATTTTTTAAATGATGCAGTTCTTAAATATTCCACAACTCAGGTTTTAGCAGTTTGGTGAAAAATAAAAGAGGCTGAGATGATTTGGAAAAGTGTAGAGTAGGGATAGTGGACATGTTGGAAAACAGAAGATGAAGCTGCTAGGCAGGAGGAAAAGAGGACGATCAGATAACAAGTTCATAGATGTGGTGAAAGAGGACATGTAGAGAGTTGGTGTGACAGAGGAGGATGCTAGAGATTGAGGCAGTTGATCCACTGAGATAACCTCTGAAGAGATCAACTGAAAGAAGACGTATCTCTTAAATATCTCATTCTCAAATTCTACTCATTCATAAATTAAGGTTCTCTTTGTGAGAGTGGTGTTTCGCTTGAAAACAGTTACTGGAAACTAGTTCCAAAACTCATGAAACCTAGAGAAGTTGAGTTCTTCTGCTTCTAGCTGTAAACTTTAAACTTCAGTTCAGGTTTGAAGGATCCCAGTTTGAAACAAGGGTCTGAAATTCAAGCCCTCCACCTTCACTTGCCCACCACCTTCAGTACATGCTGGGCCCATAGAAGTGCAGTCCCAATAAGTACATTACTCGTGCGCACAGCCAGACCCACCAGTTTGATGGTGATTGGTGCGATAAGCCCCTTTGCTGGGCCTGGTTCCAAGGAAAGGTCCTTGGTATCCCCATTTATATCTGGGGGTAAAATAAATAACTGAACACAATACCAATTTTCTAAATAAATATTTTTTTAAAGGTGCTGTGCTGACATGAAACTCTCACCAGATGTTTGTGTCAAAACTGTCCGATCTACACACTGAAAAAAGGAATGAAACCATGGTTGTCCATATCCAAAAGTTGATTCCGTTCATCTGGACATAGCGTTTTGTGGGAGAAACGTTTCGTCACTCATCCAAGTGACTTCTTCAGTCTCAGCTGACTGCAAGTTTCCACAATCTTATAAACAGTACATTTTTCCTTCATTCTTTCCTCATTCATTTCTTTCCTTATTGTTCCTTCATCTGCCCACTGAAGGAACAATGGGCTGGGAGGTCAGTTCCTGAATCTTAATTATGCAAATTCTCATGACCATTGATCAACAAAAACTGACCAAAACCCACTGATCAAAGCCCACTGATCAATGGCCATGAGTACCATTCACAGAGAGTTGGGGAATGACTGCAATCACAGCATTGTAAGATGGCGAAAGATGTGCCATTAGGCCCCCTCCTCGAATCAGAGATGGTCTTTCCCTTTTCACGTAAATGGCCTCTTTGACTCCGCGCTCAAACCAGCGTTCCTCCCTGTCCAAGAGGTGTACATCCTCATCCTTGAAAGAGTGTCCACTGGCCCTTAGGTGTAAATAAAGCTGGAGGCTATAACACAGAGCGAACACCATTCCCACAGACACAGCGGCCAGGGAGGCAGAAGAACAGCACATCAAGAAGGCCCGGAGGAAATGTGGTTATCCCAGCTGGACTTTTGTAAAAGCAGGGAAGGCGCCAAAGAAATCCAGGAGATCGTCCTTCCAGGAGAGAAGGACAACCACTGCCCAAGCGAAAATGTGTAGTGATCACGAATGTGACTGGAGTATTGGAGCAGTTGAGACGCATTTTTTCTAAAAACCGGGACTCTGTGACTTTTAAACCCCAAAACACCATCCATCCATCTTCATCCGCTTTATCCGAGGCCGGGCCGCGGGGGCAGCAGCCTAAGCAAAGAGGCCCAGACCTCCCTCTCCCCAGCCACCTCCTCCCAGCTTATCCGGGGAACACCAAGGCATTCCCAGGCCAGCCGAGAGATATAATCTCTCCAGCGTCTCCTGGGTCTGCCCCGGGGCCTCCTCCCGGTGGGACATGCCTGGAACACCTCACCCAGGAGGCGCCCAGGGGGCATCCTTGTCAGATGCCCGAGCCACCTCAGCTGGCTCCTTTCGATGTGGAGCAGCAGCGGCTCCACTCTGAGCCCTCCAGGATGGCCGAACTTCTCACCCTATCTCTAAGGGAGAGGCCAGCCACCCTTCGGAGGAAGCCCATTTCCGCCACTTGTATCCGCGATCTCGTTCTTTTGGTCACTACCCACAGCTTGTGGCCATAGGTGAGGGTAGGGACGTAGATCGACCGGTAAATTGAGAGCTTCGCTTTTACACTCAGCTCCCTCTTCACCCACGACGGACCGGTGCAGCGTCTGCATTACTGCAGCTGCAGCCCCATTCCGTCTGTCGATCTCCAGCTCCCTTCTACCATCACTCGCGAACAAGACCCCGAGATACTTGAACTCCTCCACGTGGGGCAGGAACTCATCCCCGACCCGGAGTGGGCACTCCACCCTTTTCCGGCTGTGAACCATGGCCTCAGATTTGGAGGTGCTGATCCTCATTCCCACTGCTTCACACTCGGCTGCGAACCGTTCCAGTGCAAGCTGGAGCCCCTCACCCGATGAAGCCAACAGAACCACATCATCTGCAAAAATCAGAGATGAGATTCTGAGGCCACCAAAGCGAAAGCCCTCCGCCACTTGGCTGCGCCTAGAAATCCTGTCCATAAAAATTATGAACAGAACCGGAGACAAAGGGACAGCCCTGGCGGAGCCCATCACCCAACCGGAAACGAGTCCGACTTATGCCGGCAATGCGAACCAAGCTCTTGCAAACGGTTGTATAGGGATTGAATGGCCCGTAGCAATGGGCCAGACACCCCATACTCCCGCACCACCTCCCACAGGACACCCCGAGGGACACGGTCGAATGCCTTCTCCAGGTCCACAAAAACACATGTAGACTGGTTGGGCAAACTCCCATGCACCTCAAGTATCCTGGAGAGGATAAAGAGCTGGTCCAGTGTTCCGCGACCAGGACGAAAACCGCATTGTTCCTCCTATATCCAAGGTTCGACTAGCGGACGAACTCTCCTCTCCAGCACCCTGGCATAGACTTTCCCAGGGAGGCTGAGGAGTGTGATCCCCCTGTAGTTGGAACACACCCTCCGGTCCCCCTTCTTAAAGATGGGGACCACCACCCCGGTCTGCCAGTCCACAGGCACTGCCCCTGATCTCCACGCAACATTGCAGAGACGTGTCAACCAAGACAGCCCTACAACGTCCAGAGCCTTCAGGAACTCGGGGCGGACCTCATCAACACCAGGGGCTCTGCCACCAAGGAGTTGTTTAACTGCCTCAGTGACCTCGCCCCCGGAAATTGGCGGGTCATTACCCCTCATCCCCGACTCTGCTTCCTCCTCGGAAGACGTGTCAGTGGGATTGAGGAGGTCCTCGAAGTATTCCTTCCACCGCCTGACAATTTTCTCAGTCGACGTCAGCAGCGCTCCGCCAGCACTATACACAGTGCAGGTAGAGCACCGCTTTCCCCTCCTGAGACGCCTGACGGTTTGCCAGAATCTCTTTGAGGCAGTCCGAAAGTCTTTTTCCAGGCCTCTCCGAACTCCTCCCACACCCGAGTTTTGCTTCAGCCATGCCCGAGCTGCATTCCGCTTGGCCTGTCGATACCTGTCAGGCCTCCGGAGTCCCACAGGCTAACCAAGCCCATAGGACTCCTTCTTCAGCCTGGTGGCTCGCTTCACCTCTGGTGTCCACCATTTGGTTCGGGGATTACCACCACGGCAGGCACCAACCACCTTGTGGCCGCAGCTCAATGCAGCAGCTTCGGCAATGGAGACGCTGAACATGGTCCATTCGGACTCAATGTCCCCAGTCTCCCTCGGAATGCTGTTGAAGCTCTGCCGGAGGTGTGTGTTGAAGATCTCGCAGACTGGGGCCTCCGCTAGACTTTCCCAGCACAGCCTCACTATGCGTTTAGGTGCACCAGGTCTGTCCAGCGCCCTCCACCGCCACCTGATCCAACTCACCACCAGGTGGTGATCAGTTGACAGCTCAGCCCCTCTCTTTACCCGAGTGTCCAGAACATATGGTCGCAGGTCTGGTGATACGATTACAAAATCGATCATCGACCTACGGCCTAGAGCGTCCTGGTGCCACGTGCACTTATGGACACTCTAATGTTCGAACAGGGTGTTCGTTATGGCCAAACTGTGATTAGCACAGAAGTCCAATAACAAAGCACCACTCGGGTTCAGATCAGGGAGGCCGTTCCTCCCAATCACCCCTCCAGTTCTCGCTGTCATTACCCACGTGAGCATTGAAGTCTCCCAGCAGGACAACAGTCTCCAGGTGGAGCACCTTCCAGCACCCCCCCAGGGACTCTAAGAAGGCTGGGTACTCCGAACTGCCACTCGGTGCATAAGCACAGATGACAGTCAGGACCCGTTCCCCGACCCTAAGGCGCAGGGAACAAACCCTCTCATCCACCGGGAAAAACCCCAACGTACCCGCAGCAAGCCGAGGGGATATTAGAATACCAACCCCAGCCCGCCGCCTCTCACCAGGGGCAACTCCAGACTGAGTCCAGCCCCTCTCCAGGAGACTGGTTCCAGAGCCCAAACCATGCGTAGCGGTGAGTCCGACTATATCTAGCCGTACCTCTCAACCTCACGCACTAAGTCAGGCTCCTTCCCCACCAGAGAGGTGACATTCCATGTCCCTATTGCCAGTCTTGGCAGCCGGGGGTTAGTCTGCCAGGGCTTCCGCTCCTGGCCGCCACCTGGCACACAATGCACCCGACCCCTATGGCGCCTCCTGCGGGTGGTGGGCCTGCTGGAGGATGGGCCCATGTCTCCTCTTCGGGCTGTGCCCGGCCGGGCCACCAGACGCTCGCCCTCGGGCACCCTCCCCGGGCCTGGCTCCAGGGCGGGGCCCCGGTGACCCTATCCCGGGCAGGGTAAACTGTTCCCTTGATGTTCTTTTCATAAGGGTCTTCTGAATTGCTCCCTTTCTGGTCCCTCACCCAGGACCAATTTGCCATGGGAGACCCTACCAGGGGGCAAAAGCCCCCAGACAACATAGCCCCTGGGATCCCTGGGACACACAACCCCCTCCACCACGATAAGGTAGCGATTCAAACACGCTGCGCCAAATATTGGTCCACCCCAAGGATCAGGTCCCCCGACTCAGCTCTGTGCTTGTCCTGCTAGACCTCAGTGCAGCGTTCAATACTGTCGACCATAATATTCTATTATTATAATATTCAATTAGAGCACGCTCTAGGTATTACAGGTACTGCTCTGCAGTGGTTTTAATCATATCTATCTAATAGACTTAAATTTGTGCATATAAATGGAGAGTCCTCTTCACACACTAAGATCAATTATGGTGTTCCAGCGGGTTCAGTGCTAGGGCTAATTCTGTTTACATCATACATGCTTCCCCTAGACCAGGGGTCAGCAACCTGCGGCTCTGGAGCCGCATGCGGCTCTTTAGTCCTTATAGTGCTGTTTGGGAAAATAAATGATAAGTATTTAGTAGGGGTGCAACGATATACAAAATTCACGGTTCGGTTCGATACTTTGGTGTCACGGTTCGATTTTTTCGATACAAAAAAATGTTCATGCCTTTTTAATTTCTCATTTATTAAAATTATAAATATATATTTTAACTCAAAAGTACAGTTTTTAAATTTAATGATGCTGAAACAAAGTAATAAAAAATAATCTATCTGATCAAGAAATCACTCATCTTTGGAAAAGAGAGTTTATTACAGAGAAATGGCTCTTTCCAAAATAAAAGCTATATTATACTCTTCTTCTGGGTTATATTCTCAGCAGCATATTAAACATATCAGGTCCCCATAAGGAGAATCACGTGCTAACGGCTGTCTCAATGACTCTGGTAAAGTTTGTAGCATTCGTGCTTGTTGTTTTTGTCTGCTTCCACTTGTCTTTAGACTAGGATGATGTCGGAGTAAATGTGCAGTCACAATCGTTGTGTTCCCACTAGTGCTGTCAGCGTTAATCTCGTTGAAATGACGTTAACGCCACAACACGGCAAATCTCCGTTAACGAGCTACCGCGGATCGCCCCGCGCATGGGGCTGGACGGCCAACACGTTAACGAGCTAACTGGGCTAAAGCACTAGTTCCCAGCAATATAATTGAGCATTGCATGGCACATCCGACCTACTGTTTTACTTTTGTCCATGACGCGCTTACCTTCAGGGTCATACTTCACATGAAGACCAAAACAGTTCCAAACGCCACATCTGAATCAGGGTGGGGGAGGTTCAATTTGCCATGGTGCAAGGAGAGCTTAACGTCTGAGCTTAACTTCAGGGCAAGCTAGCCCTGCGCTCAGTGAATCTGCGTTCGACTACTCCGCCTAGGCTGCACTGTCGAGCGCAGATCCACTGAGCGCTCAACACAGACAGCATCGTCAGAAGGAAGTTGATAAAATAAATTACAAATGTTGTATTGTTCGATACATATGCGTACCGAACCGAAAGCACTGTATCGAACGGTTCAATATCGATACGAGTATTGTTGCACCCCTAGTATTAGCTAAAGTGTATTTTATTTATGTTAGTTCTTTTTTAACATGTAGTTCTAAATTGGAAGATTATTGTGATATTGAAATATAAGAATAAAATTATATTCTATTACTTTTTTCATCGCTCAAAATAAGCGTCACACTCGCGGAAGCCGGTATACCCGCCGAAACGCCATGCATTTATCGAGACTTTCAACCCCAGGTAGGCCAATTATGGATCTTCGGATCCACATTATGTCAGCAGCTATTCTCCATCGTGAACTATGTTAAAAACAAACACCGCTCACGCCTCACCGATGACAGCTTACAGTCCTGCGTAAAGATGAAAGTGACTTCGTACAACCCCGATTTGCAGACACTGTGCGCAATGGTTCAGGAGCAGAAGTCCCATTGTAAACATACCACGGCAGACCAGACGATGTTTCCATGAACATGCTTTTCAGCACCTCTTTTTGACCACTTTTCACACAAGGTTGCTGTACCATACAGCAAGCCGTAGCTTTTCAGCTCACAGCCCGACACACACCAACACAACAGCAGAGAGAACACAAACGTTAAGGCGATGAGGCGTGATTGCGGGTGCCACTCAGCTGCGTCCGCCTCCGCTGCAGCGGCGCTGCAGACCACGCCCCGCCACACACATTAACCAGGTAAAACACACATTTAGGCAGAATTTTGAAAATATCCATTTTTCCTTTTTTTTTTTTTAGCAACATAGTGCTTTTTTCCAATTATTTTTTAAAAGTCAGGTCAAGGCTCCAAAAGCCCAAAGGCGATATAAGGGTCGCATCTCACAACAGTTTTTGTTTGCTACATGGATCATTTAAGTTCAGCAGGGTGTCTTTCCTTTTGTCATATTTCTTTAAGAGTTCAAAATGTGTTAATTACATAAATAAAATGTAATTTTCTCTGTAGCACTTCATGGATTTCAGAAGAAACACACCTTAGTTTTTCACACAAAGCATAAAGGTAAAAAACAATATATACAGTGTTATCTTCATTTTAGATGTCAAAAAGTATTTGCGGCTTCCAGCGTTTTCCTTTGCCTGGAAACCGGGTCCAAATGGCTCTTCGGGTCTTAAAGGTTGCTGACCCCTGCCCTAGACAGTATCATTAGAGGACACGGTATACATTTTCACTACTATGCAGATGACACCCAGCTCTATCTGTCCATGAAGCCAGATAACACACACCAATTAGTTAAACTGCAGGAATGTCTTAAAGACATAAAAACCTGGATGGCCACTAACTTTCTGCTTCTTAATTCAGATTGACTGAGGTTATTTTACTCGGCCCTGAAAATCTTAGAAATATGGTATCTAACCAGATTCTTACTCTGGATGGCATTACCTTGGCCTCCACTAACACTTCACTTTGTTCCATTTGCGCAACCTCTCTAAAATTAGAAATCCTGTCTCAGAATATGTCTGTGAAGGTTCTCAGAGTGATGCTGAAAAACTAGTTCATGCATTTATTACTTCCAGGCTGGACTACTGTAATTCATTATTATCAGGATGTCCTCCAAACTCCCTGAAAAGCCTTCCGTTAATCCAAAATGCTGCAGCAAGAGTACTGAGAGGGACTAGAAAGAGAGAGCATGTTTCTCCAGTATTGGCTTCCATTCATTGGCTCCCTGTTAAATCCAGAATTCAGAATTCCTGCTCTTCACATACAAGGTCTTAAATAATCAGGCCCCATCTTATCTCAATGACCTTGTAGTACCACATCACCCTATTACTAACTTAATATACTGTGTTGTGTTGTTTGTGTTGCGTTGTGATGTGTCATACCGTGTCGTGTTGTGTTATATGTAGTGCTGACGTAGGACAGTTTTCCAATTTCATTGTACTGTACTATGTATGACTGTGCAATGACAATAAAGAGTTATCTTATCTTATTAGAGCACTTCGCTCTCACACTGCAGGCTTATTTGTTGTTCCTAGAGTATTTAAAAGTAGAATGGGAGGGAGAGCCTTCAGTTTTCAGGCCCCTCTTTTGTGGAACCAGCTGTCCAGTTTGGATTTGCAAGACAGACACTATCTCTACTTTTAAGACTAGGCTTCAAACTTTCCTTTTTGCTAAAGCATATAGTTAGGGCAGGACCAGGTGACCCTGAATCCCCCCTTAGTTATGCTGAAATAGACGTAGGTTGGCGGGGGGATTTACATGATGCATTGAGTTTTTCCTTTCAAGTCACCTTTCTCACTCACTATGTGTTAATAGACCTCTCTGCATTGAATCATATCTGTTATTAATCTCTTTCTCTCTTCCACAGTATGTCTTTATCCTGTTTTCGTTCTCTCACCCCAACCAGTCGCAGCAAATGGCCGCCCCTCCCTGAGCCTGGTTCTGCCGGAGGTTTTTCCTGTTAAAAGGGAGTTTTCCTTCCCACTGTCACCAAGTGCTTGCTCATAGGGGGTCATCTGATTGTTGGGTTTT